>NC_057807.1:368205353-368321664 GCF_018294505.1 Triticum aestivum
GAGAGAGGCATGGATAGAGGGGCCGACGGGGGGGGGGCGTGGGAGAGATAGCACGAGATATGAGAGTGGTCTAGAGAGAGAGGAGAATATGACGTCACGACGAGAGATTCCATTACCTTGAGTGTGTATATGCAAGGGGGGGGAATACAGGCACCAGGAGAAATTTTCTCTGTGTGTGGTGATTCTGTTGGTATGTGTGGGTGTGAGAAGATAATGAGACATGGGGGCAGAGGGTGTGTCACCGCGTGAGGTCTGGTTGGTCGAGGTGAGGCCCTTCGTTCGGTTTCGTCCTGCGCCACATTGGTCGGCCCACGACACATTTAGGAAGACCCATGGATGACTAGTCGTACAAGACAAACATAGCAGAATTGTGAAGGACTCTGTGTCCACTGACAAAGCCGGCTAGGATTTGTAACCCTAGGTTCTCGGACTAAGGTCACCCCTTTATCTCTGATATTACTATTCATCCAACCTAACTTTAAGGGGCGTCCTACAGAATGATCTCGTCGATTAGGAAGAGAGGTGTGAGACAATGCGTGAGAGACGGGCATAAAGATAATGTGCGTACATGATACACGTAGGCAGGTCCATGTATATAGAAAGGCTCGATGAGGATTGTGCGTGTGTATGTTTGCGAGAGGAAGAGTGCTTGTGATAAAGGTGAGTGAAAACAGTTGTAAATGGTTACGAGAGGGAGGGAGGGTTATATCTAGATCATGTGTGCGAGAAAGACACCTCGGGAGAGAGTGTGTGAGCATGTGTGAGCGACCACCGATGGAGAGTGAAACTACACGTAAAAGACTGCTCTACACATTGATTAAAGATATAAATTGTATCCAAATATTAGGATGGGATCATGATATTTGCAATTCGCATAAGGAGCGGTCATTGATCCATCAGACATCTAGATTCTATCGAATTTGAGCATGTCTATGTTATTTTTCGACACAATTGATGCACATAGTTAGTATTTTGAACTCCAGACAATACATCGCTTTAGCAATCGAATATAAACGTTCGTATAGTTCATGTTGTGTGTGTAAAGCACATTATACATATGAAAGTTACACAATGGACATTATAAATAGCTACCTATGAACTAGCATACAT
Source organism: Triticum aestivum (assembly GCF_018294505.1). Classification (NCBI taxonomy): domain Eukaryota; kingdom Viridiplantae; phylum Streptophyta; class Magnoliopsida; order Poales; family Poaceae; genus Triticum; species Triticum aestivum. The sequence goes on from NC_057807.1 coordinate 368,206,464, forward strand.
TTGAATTCAACTTAAGGTGGTTTAAAAAAATCGAATTCAACATGAAGTCCATTCAATTATTTGAATTTGATATCATGGCAATTGTAAATCATACCTAAATTATGGGGGCACCAATCTTTGCTCTGATTTTGTACATAATAGCATATGTAGTCGTGTACAAAATAGATTCAAATTTAGCTCCTCCATTCCAAAATAATCGTAGTTATAGGATTTTCAAGTGTCAAAATTTCAAAAAGAACCGGATAATTTGATGAGGTTTTCAAACATACAAGGTCAAATATAACATTGTCTATTTAGGTCAATCCTCATAGTTCAAGAGTACTCTAAACGTGAATGCTTCTGTTTCAAAATTTCGAACGAAGCGCCAAAAGAGCCTCTACTCGCCCAAAACCGCGTGAGACCAATGTTTGGTAGTACAAGGAAATTACTTTTCTAATGACTCCGACCCGTGAAACCTACCGGCCCGACTTCCAAAGGTCTAAACCGGGGTAGGTTTGTAGCTTCATCTAGACGCCACGCAACCGCCTCCGAAAAACATTCATACACAATGGCCGCCTAAGCACACATGCACGCGGCCGAAATCGCTCCCGCCCACTATTCAGGACACCTGGGCTTACCATCCTACCCCCGACCCGCAGTAGGTCCGAAATATAAGAGGGGGGCAAAGTTTGTACTTTCCCCAAATTTCAAACAAGCGTGTCCCATCTTCTATTCAAAAAAGCCAAAAACAAGCGCGTCCCAGACCGAAACATGGTTCCCCCCACCCGTCTGATTCCCCATTCGTACTCCGTGGGCGCCAAAACTACCTCTCCACCAGCCGCGAAACCCCGGCGTCCTCCATCCGCCACCCCATCCCACCCATCAACCGCCGCCCTCCTCCATCACACCAGAGCCGATACCCCGACGTCGTCGTCCACCGAAACCTTAACCCCAACGCCCTCCACGGCTAGTAGTTGAAGCCGAGGCCGAGCCGTCCGTACCAGAGCCAATTCAACCATGTCGTCCTGCGCCTCACTGCTGCCGCTCCAACTTCGCCACCCTCCACCACACCGGAGCTGTTTCTGCTGCGCCGTCCTTCGCCGCCTCGGATATGCTTCCCCTCCGCCAACATACGGCCACGGCAACATAGTAAACAATTTGGCCATGGGTTCGTCCAAGCCTGCACCCACCAGAACATCGGTTTCCCTGGTAAAAAGAAGAAGATCGGTGTGACATGTGGAGGTGACCACACCGGCAACCAAAGAAGGTACTCCTCTTCCCTTATTCGTGCAAATCTTACGTCTCTGCTTGCACAGTATTCATCCCACAGAAGACACTAGTTGACCGCTTCTTATTGATACTAGATGCTCCTAGTAACTCGCGATGCACAAGGTTTCTCCTCATATACTATTTCACCTTAGCTAGACGTCCGTTGCCCCCCTGAATTTCAATTTCTGGCCAGTTGATTCCCAATTAACGGAAGCATTCCCCGGCGTAACAGGCGCTAGTACGACTATTACGACGGGGAAGTAGCGCCTTGGTGTTTATCTTAGGGGCGTGTGCGGCCTAGAGCTACTGGTGCCTGATCTGGAGGTCGGCTGGGATTAAAGGGATGGCCTGGGGGCGCTACCAAGCACGGCGAGGGTGTGAGGTCGATGGGAGGGCGGGGCGGCGGAGGCAGGGGTCTGGGCCGGTGGTCGCTGGCGGTTCGAGAAAGATCGTCAACAGTGACTGGCGGGAGGTAGACGAATGCCATCTGCCCGTTCCTTATAGATCGGATGGTTCATTAAAAAAATCGACTGACCTATTTATTTTCAGTCGACTGTTATCTTAGATATGACCACATGTGGTGGTGTGCTGGAGGAGTACCTGCATTTCCGGTGCTCATATATTATAAAATCATACAGAGTAGAACCTAATTTTGTTTGCCATGCAATGTTGTAGAGCTATCATATGTCTCCTGTCATTTATTTTTCAGCCACCTGGTATCTGCTACTTTTACAGTGCACTAGTTTTGCACACACTTCACCCATACTCTCACTATTGTGTTTTTATGCAAGGGTATTTCAGATTCTGCCGAAAGAGAAGCAAAAAAGAAAAGAGACAAGTCATGCCAGCTTTCTATGCGGCTAGGCACGACACATTACAATGCAATAAAGGGTGCAGTGTCAGCAGATGGAGATGGTAAACGTTGCTCTGGAGTTGATGACCTCGCTCGCAATGAACCACCATCCCAGGTGCTTGCTTTAACTTCACGGTGTCATATGTGGTTGCATGTTCCATATGGTGTCTACCTTGTATTCGAAAGGCCGAAGTCGGTCTTTATTAAGATAAGGAAAGATATTTTTTACATGAACCACCATCCCGTGAGCACCAGAAGACAAATAGCTAGTCAGGGCACTGGCCGAGCCAGTGACAAGCCCAGCAAAGACAGGCATCACCTGTAAGACAACTAAAAAGCCGCGATGGTGGTGAAGCAGCCTGCCTCCCACCAGGCTCTCAGGTCCTAGATGATCATGTTCACCACTCCAGCCGGATGTCTAGCTTGTATTGCTTCCAATTAGGTTAAATTGCATCTGCTTAGCTTACACATTATACCTTTGAATATGACATGCCTTTTTGTTTTGGTACATACTAGTACATCTGTGTATTAACCATGTTCTTACATCAAACTAATGTTCTTGTGTATCCCTCATCAATCACTTATGATGAGGCAGGTAGGCAAGGGGACTAATCCTCATTTAAAGAATGCAGCGTCAGCCTCCCGACATGATTCTCAAGAAACAGAAATGCTAGATGAAGATAGTGAACGTAGCTTTGTAGTTGATTACAGCATTTCCCCTACACTAGCATCGCAGGTGCTTGCTCTAACTTGGCAGCGTGATATGTGGTTGCATGTTGCATATGGTGTCTAGATTGTAATTCTTCCAATCTGGTTAAACTGCATGTGCTAGTCTGCTTAGCTTATACTCCCTCTGTCCCATAATGTAAGACGTTTTTTGGCACTAAATTGGTGCCAAAAACATCTTACATTATGGGACGGAGGGAGTACATTATACCTGTTAATGTGACATGCCTTCCTGTATTTAGTACATAGTACATCTGTCTATTAAGCATGTCCTTACATCAAACTATTGTTTTTTTTGTATCCCACATCAATCAATATGACGAGACACCTTTAGTATATGCAGTGCGATATTAGTTGCATCTTTCATATGATTTATAGCATGCGTTGCTTCTAATTTGTTGAAATTCCATTTATGATGGGATGCTTTTAACTTGGCAGAGTCATATTGGTTGCATCTTTCATTTGGTGTCTATCTTGCATTGCTTCTTATTTGCTGGAATGGTTTCTGCTTAGTTTACACAAACAGTTGTGAATATGCCATGCCGTCCTGTTTTTCGTACATATTCCATCCTGGTATCATGTGTTTGCCTTACATCAAAGTAGTGATTGTCAGTATCATGCATGAATGAGTTCTGAAGAGAGAATTTTATTGCTTTTTCTTGTCGGTTTTACTTGACAATTCAAAATCAATAAAGCGGAAGGAAGTTAGCAAGGCAGCAGATAAAGGTGCTCCTTCCGAACGGAGGGCCTCTCCAGTTTCTACTCCTCCACACCCCCAAGATGATTTCCAAGACAACACATGCATAGACACTCAACAAAGCTGTGTTCATGATGAGCAGGTCTCCCCTAGTGCAGCATCACTGGTGCTCCCTCTAACTTGGCACTGTTATATGTGGTTGCATGTTATGTGTGATGTCTAGCTTGTATTGCTTCTAATTTTGTTGAATTCCATCTGCTTACTTTACACATTATACTTGAATAAGACACGTGTTCCTGTTTCTAGAACATACAATATATGTCTATCACACCATGTTCTTACATCAAATTACAACTGTTGTGTAACCTGCAACAATCACTTATCATAAGACACGTTTAACTTTGGAGTGTGATATAGGCTACATCTCACATTCTTTTCTAGCTTGTACTACTAATTTGTTGAAATGGCACTTATGGCGACACAGTTTTAACTTGGTAGAGTGATATTCGTTGCATCTTTCATATGGTGTCTAGCTTTCATTGCTTCTAATTTGTTGAAATGCCTTCTCCTTAGTTTACACATCATAAGCTGTGAATATGCAATGTTGTGAATATGCAATGTCACTAATGATGAGAGACCTCTAACATGGTAGTGCGATGTTGTTTGCATCCTGCATATGATTTATTTCTTGTACTGCTTCACATTTGTTTAAACGCCATTTATGATGAGACACTGTTAACATGGTAGAGCGATATTTGTAGCATCTTTCATATGGTGTCTACCTTCCATTGCATTGCTTCTAATTTGGTGAAATGTCTTCTTCTTAGTTTACACATCATAGTTCTGGTTATCTCTTCCGTCCTGTTTTTCATACATATTACATCCTCCTATCATGTGGTTGTCTAACATCAAAGTTCAGTTCGTCTGCATCACGCATCAATTTGTTTTGAAGAACTAAATTGTTATTTGTTTTTCTTGTCGGCTTGACTTAACATGGCACAGAGAAAGAGGAAGAAACATAGAATGGCAGGGAATGAGAAGCGGATGAATCCTGCAGATTCTGCTGGTACTGATGGTGAAATAGAAGGTCAAAGTCCAGCGGAAAATTCTACAAACACGGCATCCCATGCTACACGAGCTGCAAAAAAAGCCAAACAGAAACAAATAGCTACCACCAAAGAAGTAGAGACAGCCCTAGTTCTTGCAACACCTACCACAGTACTACCAGCTGCACGACTAACTCGTGCGTCAACTGAGCTAGCAGCATGTTCCCAAGCTCCCTTGCCACCTGACACTACATCCTAAGCACTCTTGACACAAGACGAGTTGGCAATATCAGATGAACCTTGTGAGCTTCAACAGCAAGAAGGTAGTTGTTGGAGTCAAGTTACAGTTGCATGCTTCTTTATATGTATTCTCACGGTTTGATGTACACTAACACTTCCTATGTTTGTTGTTGGACTAGCACCTAGGCACAAGAGGAAACAAACATCAGGGATAATGCTCGATAGGTTAACTAAATCTAGAGGAGGAAGAATGGAGATCCATTTTGAGGCAGGTTTAAAAAGGCCATGTGATGCTACAGAGTCAGCCAAGTTAGTATCAGAGGCAGTGGTTGCCGTTAGGTGTCATGTACGTATCCTCCCAACATGGATTCAGTACAGGAATGATATGAAACCCAGTTCAACACCTTCCTCGACCATTTATCTATAAGTATGGTTATGTATGGAAACTAGTAATATCATCTTGCTCTATCCCATACTTTCTAGGTTGCTGATAATGAGACTCCCATAATTTTCAACAGATGAGGTTCAAGTTGGATAGCCAAGATGATGCAACCAGACAAGCTTGCACCCATGTTTTCAAGTGTGCTCTGCGACAGTATCGGTATAACTTGAGGAAAACTCACTTTGAAGGCAAGGCTAATAGTGAACTTTCCCAAACATCTCCAGTGGAAAATATATCGGATGAAGACTGGAGGGGCCTTGTTAAACACTGGTCTAATCCGAAGTATCAGGTACATTATATATATGTGATCAAATCACATGTTGAAGTCCTATTTACGCATGTGCCACACAAATCTATCTTCTTATAGGTGAACTATTCAAAGAACAAGGCCAACCGTACGAAAGTGAAATTCCAACAGACGACAGGATCTCGTAGCTATATTGCACACTGCGAGGCTCTTATAATTAGCTGCTATTTCACTCTTTTCGCTGTACCATATTATTAGATTTATATTGACTTGTTCGAAATGCAGAGGAAAGCCTGCAAGGACCAAAAAGTACCTGAACCAAATATTGTGGAAATCTTCAAGGACTGTCACACCAGCAAGAAGAAGGGCATGACTACACCAGTCAAAGCCGCTGTTGTAAGTCCTTAATCCTCATGCCTTTTAACTACTACTTACTCTGACTTGTGCCTTGAACTGCATGGTTTGCAGCCAATGTCTATTACTCTTTTCAATTTTATACAAAATTGTCTTAGCGTATCATTGCACCTTACAAGGTTTAAAAGAGAGGAGTGATGTCCCTTTGATCTTGACGCGTAATCTAGTTCCGTGCTGGACTTGCCCACACAATGTTACTATTGCCTGTTTGTCTATTCTCCGTTGTTTTGTGATATGAATGATGTCATACTATGCTTACCGTATTATAAACTTCCTCTCTTTATCCTTAGCCCTCAATACAATGTGAAGAAATAGACAATACATTAGCTATGGTACATGGTCATATGTTTGGAACCTGGTTTTATTATGTACTTTGCAATAAAATACAACTAATATTTTACATGGGTTCACCGGAATAAGTTCTGTATATAGACCAAAGCTATTTTGTTTGGTTTTGCTGCCTCCTTAATATCTTCTGTTCTGGTACTACTAATGTAAAACCTCAACTTTTCAGCGAGCTATGGAAAAAATGGTGGAACCGCCACCTTCTGAAGGTGGCGAGGCAACTATAACCGCAATGTTAGCTCTTGCTGCAGTGGGTCAGTACCTGTCCACTAACAGTGCTAAAAGCACGTTCCTGCGTAATACTGGGTTGGTTGTTAAGGCAATATCGTCCAAACTGCCTCATGATCAAGATATGCAAGCTCAAAGCAATGTTGTATCTGCACTCCAGACACAAGTCCATTCCCCTTTTTTTGAACAGAGGCCCTTTGTGAAACAAGGAGAAACATTGCTCAATGTCGTCAAGATATGCATGGTTTTGAAACCAGACTATCAGACATTTGCTATGTTGTTCAGGAGCCTAGGGGAAATGAAGGCGAGGGTTATGGTGCTCCATCGGACAATACAGCATGAAAACATAATAGTCAAGTCAAATGAACTAAGCTTCTGAACTTCTGGTGGTGCATTTATCTGCTAGACTGTTAAGTTTTATGCCAACCTTCCTTTTGTTATATAGTTGTAATTTGTTTTGGTGCGATACAAAATTTATTCTTAATGTGCAGCCACCGGCTGAAGAAAACAGCAAGCCATTTTAATAGAGTGTAGGGTGTTCCCTATATTTGCACTGGTGGCGATCTTTGATGCCGAGTGGATGTAATATGTGCAATCGCCTTAATAGCCTAGCGTTAGTTTCGGCCTTATTTATTTCATAGTCTTCTTTTTCCCTGGTTTGCTAGTAGCCGCAACTACCATGGGCCATATACGGGCCGTAGGATCGATGGGTCTCCTACGGGCCGTCGATAAATGGGCCTATAATCAGTGGGCCTCGGGCCATCAATAAATGGGCCTGTAATCGGTGGGCCTCGGGCCGTCGGATAAATGGGTCTACATGGGCCGTAATCGGGCGTAATTTCTATTGGCCCAGCATGGTAACGGGCCGTTAATAGGCCGTAGGACTGCAAAGGCTTAATTCTGTCACAGGCATAACGGGTCGTTAATGGGCCAGAATATAGGACGGGCTGGAAAAGGCGCAACGGGTTAACAGGCCAGAAACGGGCCGACTCTTGCCATGGGCCGAATTTGGCCCATTAGGGTAACATGGCAGTAATGGACCGACTCTTGCCATGGGCCAAATTTGTCCCATTTGGGGAACATTCCAGTAACGGGCTGACTCCTGCCATGGGCCGAATATGGCCCATTAGGGGAACAGGCCAGTAACGGGTCGGAAGTAATCGAGGGCCAAAAAGGAGCCCAAGTACGTATGGGCTGTCAATAGGCCGAGAGCTAACACGGGCTGGAAACGGCCTATATAAATCACGGGCCGTTAACGGGTACAAAGAAAATTACTGTTCATTATGGGCTAGAGTCACCGTGGGCCTATAAAGGGCCGAAAGATACGAAGGCCTCATATGGGCCGAAAGATGTCGTGGGCCATACATGGGCCGAAAGTGAAATGGGCTGGTGTTATATTCGACGGACCACATGACGTTGTTGGGCTGATTTCCTTTAGGGCCTAACGAGCCGTGAGTTAACGGGCCGTAAAATGGTCTATTTGCAAAGAGACCGTTAATATGCTTTTCATGGGCCAGCCCGTTAACTTTTGACCAAGTCAAACGGGCCGGCTTTGGAAGCTAAATGGGCCAGTGGTGGGCCGTGGCACGTGTCAACATATCATAGGCGCCTATCTGACCCACTGACGAGCTGACACGTGTTTCGTCCGGCCAATAAGAATTTTACACGTGGAAATTTCCCTTTGGTCAGGGCTGTTAACGGGTTATCGGATCCAAAACCCGACTGGATAGCTTAACAGCGTTCCGTTACGGTCGATGCCACGTGTCGGTCACCCTTGACGAAAGCATTTTTGTGACGCGCGATTTATCATCATGGAAGTGGACACTTCCGTGATGATAATTTTGGTAATGTCATGGAACACTTCTACGACAGCACAGGTATGACTATCTTGATTCTGTCATAAAATCGTCATGGATATACATGCATGACAAAAAACACGACCTACTGTGACAAACACGTATCATCACGGAAGTGTATTTTTTTGTAGTGGGGGTAACTGTTTCCAGCACTTCTTCATCAGGTGTTAGCGTCCATTCTGCAATAAACTCTGCCAGTGCCTTGCTCTGAATTGTTGATGTGCTCTCAGATTTCAAGCCAAAGCTGGATAACTCCAAAGCCCACTCAACTATTCTGCCGGTAGCCTCGGGATTTCGGGGTATCCTTTGCAACGGAAAGTGGGTGACTACCTTGATCTCATGGGCTTGGAAGTAATGGTGCAGTTTCCTTGAGGCCATGATGAGGCCAAAAATCAACTTTTGCACATCAGAGTACCTCGATCTAGCCCCCTGTAACAAGGAACTGATGAAGTATACTTGGCTCTACACCACTTTCTTCCTTGCCGCGTCCTTGGGGTTGCCCCTACTGCCGTGCCCCTCTTTTTCCTGATCCTCATTCAGTCCTGTCGGGCTTTTTTCACTCTCTATTTCATCTACTTCCCGCTGTGCGACTAGGGCTGCACTAACCACTTGATTAGTTGCCGCTAAGTATAGCAGCAACGGTTCTTGCAGTTTGGGAGCAACCAACATGGGCACAGAAGACAAGAAGGTCCTCAAATCTTGCAATGATGCATCTGCTTCCGGGGTCCACTTCATGGGTCCTCCCTTCTTCAAAATTTTGAAGAACGGCCAGGCGCGCTAGGCAGACTTTGAGATGAATTTGCTCAGTGCGGCAACACACCTGTCACACACCTTATATCTTTAACTGTCCTGGGTGCCTGGATCTGCTTGATAGCCTTGATCTTATTGGGGTTGACCTCGATTCCATGATGGGACACGAAGAACCCAAGTAGCTTGCCAGAGGGAACACCACACACTTCTCTGGATTTAGCTTCAAGTTGATCTTGCACAGATTAGCAAATGTCTCCTACTAATCCTGGATGAGGGTTGATCTGTCCTTGGACTTGACCACACTATCATCCATATAATCCTCAATGTTTATGTGCAACTGTGGTTCAAAACCAATCTGGATTGCCCTTGCAAAAGTGGACCTGGCACACTTAACCCGAAAGGCATGAGCACAAAGCAATACGTACAGCATGGGGTGATGAATGAGTTCTTCTCTTCGTCTTCCTTGGACATGAAGATCTGATGATATCCAGAGTATGCATCCAGAAAGGAGAGAAAATCACAACCTGAAGTGGAGTCCACAATCTAGTCGATGCACAGCAAGGGAAATGGGTCCTTCGGGCAAGCCTTGTTGAGATGTGTGAAATCTATGCAAAGCCTCCATTTTCCGTTAGCCTTGTGTACAACCACTGATTTGCTAACCATGTTGGATGCAGTACTCCTCTGACCAGACCAGCTTTCTCAAGCTTCTTAATATCTTAGGCAATGAACTGCTGCCTCTCCAAGGTCTGCTTTCAAACCTTCTGCTTGACGGGTCAGGCATGTGGGCAGACAGATAGGTGGTGCTCTATTACCTCCCTGGGAACACCCGGGATATGAGATGGTTGCCAGGCAAACACATAGATATTTTCCCGCAAGAAGAAAACAAGCACGCTTTCCTATTTGTCATCAAGGGTGGCACTGATAGTGAAGGTACCATCAATGCCAACCAGCCTTGTAGGGACCTTTTTCACATGTGGTGGAGCAACCTTGGATCTCTTGTTGTTGGAACTCTCCGGCAAGTCATCAACATGCGTAGCACACTCCAAAGAGGTATGCTTCCCAGATTCCTTGTTGGTATCCCTGTTATCCTTCTTCTTTCCTTTGTTTTCCTTGGTGGGGACTGCTGCTGCCGCGGCCTCTGTCGTGACTGCATCCCGGTACATCTTATCCATGCAAATGATTGCGTCTTTCTCGTCTGATAGAATGGAAATGACTCCTACCGGCCCTGGCATCTTCAATGTGTTGTAGGCATAGTGGGATGCCGCCATGAACTTTGCCAGAGCTAGGCGTCCAAGGATCCCGTTGTACGGCAGGGGGAGGTCGACCACATCAAACACAACCTTCTTAGTCCGATAGTTTAATTCTCCCCCAAATATCACCGGCAACATAATCTTTCCCTTAGGATGACTCCTGCTGGGATTGACTACTTGAAACGTGCCTGTGACCTTTAGTTCTTCCTCCTCTATCTAAAGCTTGCTGATAACCTTTGGGGTGGTCAGACTCAACCTGGCCCCGCCGTCAACCAACATCTTTGTGACTTTGAGGTTGCGAGTTGTTGGTGAGACCAACAATGGCAAACACCCTACCTCGGTGGTGCAGTCAGGATGGTCCTCTTCGTCAAAGATGACGGGCATGCGTGACCATTTGAGCGGCTTCCGAGGCTCTGCCGCTAGCTCCACGGCATTGACCTCACGCACCCACCATTTGAGTTGGCGGTGAGAGGAGTGCAAATATGCATCCCCGTCAATGCACAGGGCGTCAATGGCCTTTTGGAATTCCTGCTCGCTGGTTTCCTCTTCATCCCCTCCATCACTCTCATCATTGCAACCTTCCTTATCTCGGCCCCTGGTGGGTTTTCCTTGGTTCTGAAGAGCCTTGCCAAGCGATTTGCTTCACCGCCTCGGCCCTTCCTGCCAGTGCCATTCTGACCTTTTTCCTTATGATACTTCTCATACTTAGCCCTCTACCTCTTGACCAGCTGCTCAACCTGATCACATTCTTGGTGATCGTGGCCTTTGGTATGATGAATCTTCGAATATGGCCCGTCACTTTTCGCAGCCTTCTCGGCAGTCAGCGCACGCGGCAACTTCCTTCCCGGGGGCTTCGGACTTAGCCTTCTTGCCAGTACTAGGCATGCCCGATCCTTCGACATTCATCACAGCCTTATCCTTGCGCCTCTTGTTGCACTTCTTATTCTTCTTCTTCTGACTGGTGGATTCATCGTCATCCTCTGAGTCGATGTCGACGCAATCTTCCACTCCAGGGAGTTTCCTTGCCTCCTCCACCCGAGCGCATTTGTCCACCAAGGTGCAAAGCTCCTTCATAGTCTTGGGCAACTGAACATTCATCTTGGAACGTATCCTGCGGTTGTCCACATTGGATTGGAAGGCAGCTATCATAGCTGCCAGGTGGATATCTGGGATATTTCTGTGGACTCTGCTGAATCTCGGCAAATACTTTTGTAGAGTCTCTCCTTCTTTCTATTGGAGAAGTTGCACGTCGCTGGGTCATCCTGGTTCTTGATGGCCGCCCATGAAGGTGCCAATTAAATCGTGGCACAGGTCAGTGATGTCTACTACACAACCTTCTTCTTGTAGACATTGTTGGGCCTCCAAGTGCAGAGGTTTGTAGGATAGTAGCAAATTTCCCTCAAGTGGATGACCTAAGGTTTATCAATCTGTGGGAGGCGTAGGATGAAGATGGTCTCTCTCAAACAACCCTGCAACCAAATAACAAAGAGTCTCTTGTGTCCCCAACACACCCAATACAATGGTAAATTGTATAGGTGCACTAGTTCGGCAAAGAAATGGTGATACAAGTGCAATATGGATGGTAGATATAGGTATTTGTAATCTGAAAATATAAAAACAGAAAGGTAACTAATGAAAAAAGTGAGCGTAAACGGTATTGCAATGATAGGAAACAAGGCCTAGGGTTCATACTTTCACTATATTGCAAGTTCTCTCAACAATAATAACATAGATAGATCATATAACAATCCCTCAACATGCAACAAAGAGTCACTCCAAAGCCACAAATAGCGGAGAACAAACTAGAGATTATGGTAGGGTATGAAACCACCTCAAAGTTATCCTTTTTGATCGATCTATTCAAGAGTTCGTAGTAAAATAACATAGAGCTATTCTTTCCGCTTGATCCATCATAGAGTGCATACTAGAATAACACCTAAAGACACAAATCAATAAAAACCCTAATGTCACCTAGATACTCCATTGTCACCTCAAGTATCCATGGGCATGATTATACGATATGCGTCACACAATCTCAAATTCATCCATTCAACAAACACAAAGTACTTCAAAGAGTGCCCCAAATTTCTACCGGAGAGTCAAGACGAAAATGTGTGCCAACCCCTATGCATAGGTTCATGGGCGGAACCCGCAAGTTGGTCACCAAAACATACATCAAGTGGCACGTGAAATCCCATTGTCACCACAGATAAACACGGTAAGACATACATCAAGTGTTCTCAAATCCTTAAAGACTCATTCCGATAAGATAACATCAAAGGGAAAACTCAATCCATTAAAAGAGAGTAGAGGGGGGAGAAACATCATAAGATCCAACTATAATAGAAAAGCTCGCGATACATCAAGATCGTGCCATAGAGACAACACGTGAGAGAGAGAGAGAGAGATCAAACACATTGCTACTGGTACATACCCTCAGCCCCGAGGGTGTACTACTCCCTCCTCGTCATGGAGAGCGCTGGGATGATGAAGATGGCCACCAGTGATGGATTCCCCCTCCGGCAAGGTGCCAGAACGGGCTCCCGAGAGGCTTTTGGTGGCTACACAGGCTTGCGGCGGCGGAACTCCCGATCTATCTTCTCTGTGGATGTTTTTAGGGTACGTGGGGCTATATAGGCGAAAGAAGTCGGTCGGGAGGTGCTCGAGGGGCCCACAAGACAGGGGGCGCGCCCAGTAGGGGGGGCCCTCCTATCTCCTGGTCTCCTCAGGGATCTTCTGACGTGGACTCCAAGTCTCCAGGATCATATTCTTCCAAAAAATCACGCTGCCAAAGGTTTCATTCAGTTTGGACTCCGTTTGATATTCCTTTTCCTCGAAATACTGAAACAGGCAATAAAACAACAATATGGGCTGGGCCTCCGATTAATATGTTCGTCCCAAAAGTAATATAAAAGTGTATAATAAAGCCCGTAATCATTCAAAATAGATAGTAAAATAGCATGAATGCTTCATAAATTATAGATACATTGGAGACGTATCAGCATCCCCAAGCTTAATTCCTGCTCGTCCTCGAGTAGGTAAATGATAAAAGAAAGAATTTATGAAGTGTGAATGCTAGAAGGTGCACAAATTTGATCAATGATAATTTCAATCACCTTTTCTAGCATGATTATATGTCATAACAATAGTTCATCCCATAAAACTTCTCACGATAAAGTAACAAGCAATTCACATGTCAAAGCATAGACCATAAACTTTCTTGAAAACGAGCAAACTTCATTCTCAGTCATCAAACAATTGCAAGTCATCTTATTTTCAGGAATAGAAAACTCCACATACTCAACTATCATATAGTCTTCTACAATTGCTAACACTCACGCAATACTAATGGTTTTGGAGTTTCAATCGGACACTGAGAAAGATAGGGGCTTATAGTGTTGCCTCCAAACGTATTCACCTTTGGGTGATGTCAACAATAATAGTTCATGCTAACTTACATCCAATTGGATATATATATCAGGATCACCCCAACACAAAGTGCTTGCCAAAGGATAAAATGAAAAAGGGAAAGGTGAAGATCACCTTGACTCTTGCATAAAGTAAAAGACATAAAGTAAAAGATAGGCCCTTCGCAGAGGGAAGCAGAGGTTGTCATGCGCTTTTAGGGTTGGATGCACAAAATCTTAATGCGAATGAATGTCACTTTATATTGCTACTTGTATATGGACCTTTATTATGCAGTTCGTCGCTTTTATTTCTTCCATAACAAGATCGTATAAAGCTATTTTCTTCACACCAAAAGATCATACATATTTAGAGAGCAATTTTTATTGCTTGCACGGGTGACAACTTACTTGAAGGATCTTACTCAATTCATAGGTAGGTATGGTGGACTCTCATGGCAAAACTGGGTTTAAGGATATTTGGAAGCACAAGTAGTATCTCTACTTGGTGCAAGGAATTTTGGCTAGCACGAGGGGGAAAGGCAAGCTCAACATGTTTGAATGATCCATGACAATATACTTTAACTGAGATGTGCGAAAACATAATCCATTACGTTGTCTTCCTTGTCCAACATCAACTCTTTAGCAAGTCATACTTAATGAGTGCTCCCAATTATAAAAGATGTCTAGGATAGTGTACTTATATGTGAAATATCTTCCTTAAATATTCTTTTATGAATTGTTCAAATGACCAATACAATGCTTGCTAACCTTCAATAAATTTACAACCTCTACTTCTTAGATGTGAAGTCATTACTCCCCATGGGATAAGCAAATGAAACATATATAATTTCAGATTTATGACATTCAACTCATTCAACCATTTACTCATAGGATATAAGTGAAGCACACGAGTAAAAACAAACTACTCCAAAAAGATATAAGTGAAGAACAATGAGTAGCTAAATAATTATGTAACTATGTGAAGACTCTCTCTCAATTAAGAATTTCAGATCTTGGTATTGTATTCAAACAGAAAGAAAAACAAAATAAAATGACATTACAAGGATAGCACAACTCATGTGAAGAAGCAAAAACTTAGGCTCAACCGATACTAACCGATAGTTGTTGAAGAAGAAAGGTGGGATGCCTACTAGGGCATCCCCAAGCTTAGATGCTTGAGACTTCTTGAAATATTATCTTGGGGTGCCTTGGGCATCCCCAACCTAGAACTTTTGTGTCTCCTTAATTCCTCTCATATCATGGTTTCTCTTTTTATCAAAAGCTTCATCCACACCAAACTCAACAAGAACTCATGAGATAGGTTAGTATAAACCAATGCAAAGCCTTATCATTTTCTACTGTAACAAATCACTAAAATTATTATTGAACATTTAATACTAAATGCCTCTGCATATTTAATACTCCTATCCTCAAATAGAATCATTAAACAAGCAAACATAAGCAAACAATGCAAACATAACAGCAATCTGCCAAAACAGTACAGTCTGTAAAGAATGCAAGATTCATCATACTTCCCTAACTCCAAAAATTAGGGAATAATCAGAGCTCATTATGCAAAAAAATTCAACATTATATCATGCTCTGACTTTTCTAGGGAATTTTTGCAACAGCGGTAAACTTTCTGTTTTCAAACAGCAACATGTATACTAGCAAAATAAGCATGGTAAAGGCTATCCTTGAAATTTTTATTGAAAATATAGATGCAAAACATTAATCTAAATAACAGAAAGCAAATATTAACAAAATAAAATGATGCTCCAAGCAAAACACATATCATGTGGTGAATAAAAATATAGCTCCAAGTAAAGTTACCGATGAACGAAGACGAAAGAGGGGATGCCATCTGGGGCATCCCCGAGCTTAGGCTCTTGGTTTTCCTTGAATATTACCTTGGGGTGCCTTGGGAGTCCCCAAGCTTAGGCTCTTTCCACTCCTTATTCCATATTCCATCGAACCCTTACCCAAAACTTGAAAACTTCACAACACAAAACTCAACAGAAAACTCGTAACCTCTGTTAGTATAAGAAAATAAAACCACCACTTAGGTACTGTGATGAGCTCATTATAAATTCATATTGGTGTAATATCTACTGTATTCCAACTTATCTATGGTTCACACCACTTAATACTAGCCATAGATTCATCAAAATAGGCAAACAACACATAGAAAACAGAATCTGTCAAAAACAGAACAGTCTGTAGTAATCTGTATCAAACGTATACTTCTGGGACCACAACAATTGTACCAAATTATGAAGTCCTAAGAAATTTGTCTACCAATCTAGAGCAAAAATAATCATATCAGAATCACATTTATGTGAATTAACAAAACTAATTTACTGGGTGAAAAAGTTTCTGATTCTCAGCAGGATCAACACAACTATCACCGTAAGCTATCCTAAAGGTCTTACTTGGCACTTTATTGAAACAAAAGATATAAAACATGATTACTACAGTAGCATAATCATGTGGACACACAAAAACAGTAAGGATAAAGATTGGGTTGTATCCCAACAAGCGTTTTTCTTTAATGCCTTTCTAGCTAGGCATGATGATGACAATGATGCTCACATAAAAGATAAGAATTTAAACATAATGGGAGCATCATGAAGCATATGACTAGCACATTGAAGTCTAACCCACTTCCTCTGCATAGGGATTTTGTGAGAAAACAACTTGATATCATAGGGAGGTAAAATAAGCTTAGCTTCAAGATTTTAAGCACATAGAGAGGAAACTTGATATCATTGCAATTCCAACAAGCATATATTCCTCCCTCATAATAATGTTCAGTAGCATCATGAATGAATTCAAAAATATAACCAGCACCTAAAGCATTCTTTTCATGATCTACAAGCATAAAAAATTTATTACCCTCCACATAAGCAAATTTCTTCTCATGAATAGTAGTGGGAGTAAACTCAACAAAATAATTATCATGTGAGGCATAATCCAATTTAAAACTAAAATCACGATGACAAGTTTCATGGTTATCATTATTCTTAATAGCATACAAGTCATCACAATAATCATCATAGATAGCAACTTTGTTCTCATGATCAATTGGAACCTCTTCCGAAATAGTGGAATCATCACTAAATAGAGTTGACACTCTTCCAAATCCACTTTGACATTCATCACAATAATATTCAACATCCTCCAAAATAGTGGGATCATTACTTCCTAAAGTTGACACTCTTCCAAACCCACTTTCATCAATATAATCATCATAAATAGTAGGCATGCTATCATCAAAATAAATTTGCTCATCAAAGCTTGGGGGACAAAATATATCATATTCATCAAACATAGCTTCCCCAAGCTTGTGGCTTTGCATATCATTAGCATCATGGATATTCAAGGAATTCATACTAACAACATTGCAATCATACTCATCATAGAAAGATCTAGTACCAAGCATTTTAATGCACTCTTCTTCTAGGACTTGAGCACAATTTTCCTTTCCATCATACTCACGAAAGATATTAAAAAGATCAAGCGTGTGAGACAAACTCAATTCCATTTTTTTGTAGTTTTCTTTTATAGACTAAAATAATAACAAAACAAGAAACAAAAAGATTCGATTGCAAGATCTAAAGATATACCTTCAAGCACTCACCTCCCCGGCAACGACGCCAGAAAAGAGCTTGATGTCTACTACACAACCTTCTTCTTGTAGATTTTGTTGGGCCTCCAAGTGTAGAGGTTTGTAGGACAGTAGCAAATTTCCCTCAAGTGGATAACCTAAGGTTTATCAATCCATGGGAGGCGTAGGATGAAGATGGTCTCTCTCAAACAACCCTGCAACCAAATAGCAAAGAGTCTCTTGTGTCCCCAACACACCCAATACAATGGTAAATTGTATAGGTGCACTAGTTCGGCGAAGAGATGGTGATACAAGTGCAATATGGATGGTAGATATAGGTATTTGTAATCTGAAAATATAAAAACAGCAAGGTAACTAATGATAAAAGTGAGCGTAAACGGTATTGCAATGATAGGAAACAAGGCCTAGGGTTCATACTTTCACTAGTGCCAGTTCTCTCAACAATAATAACATAGATAGATCATATAACAATCCCTCAACATGCAACAAAGAGTCACTCCAAAGCCACTAATAGAGGAGAACAAACGTAGATATTATGGTAGGGTACGAAACCACCTCAAAGCTATCCTTTTTGACCAATCTATTCAAGAGTTCGTAGTAAAATAACATAGAGCTATTCTTTTCGCTCGATCCATCATAGAGCTCATACTAGAATAACACCTCAAGACACAAATCAATCAAAACCCTAATGTCACCTAGATACTCCATTATCACCTCAAGTATCTGTGGGCATGATTACACGATATGCGTCACACAATCTCAAATTCATCCATTCAACCAACACAAAGTACTTCAAAGAGTGCCCCGAAGTTTCTACCAGAGAGTCAAGACAAAAACGTGTGCCAACCCTATGCATAGGTTCATGGGCGGAACCCGCAAGTTGGTCATCAAAACATACATCAAGTGGCACGTGAAATCCCATTGTCACCACAGATAAACACGGCAAGACATACATCCAGTGTACTCAAATCCTTAAAGACTCAATCCGATAAGATAACTTCAAACGGAAAACTCAATCCATTATAAGAGAGTAAAGGGGGGAGAAACATCATAAGATCCAACTATAATAGCAAAGCTCGCGATACATCAAGATCGTGCCATAGAGAGAACATGAGAGAGAGATCAAACACATAGCTACTGGTACATACCCTCAGCACCGAGGGTGAACTACTCCCTCCTCGTCATGGAGAGCACCGAGATGATGAAGATGGCCACCGGTGATGGATTCCCCCTCCAGCAGGGTGCCGGAACAGGCTCCTGAGAGGTTTTTGGTGCCTACAGAGGCGCGGCGGCTGAACTCCTGATCTATCTTCTCCATGGATGTTTTTAGGGTACGTGGGGCTATATAGGCGAAAGAAGTCGGTCGGGAGGTGCTCGAGGGGCCCATGAGACAGGATGGCGCGCCCAGTAGGGGGGGGGCTCCTATCTCCTAGTCTCCTCAAGGATCTTCTGACGTGGACTCCAAGTCTCCAGGATCATATTCTTCCAAAAAATCACGCTACCGAAGGTTTCATTCCGTTTGGACTGCGTTTGATATTCCTTTTCCTCAAAATACTGAAACAGGCAATAAAATAGCAATATGGTCTGGGCCTCCGGTTAATAGGTTAGTCCCAAAAGTAATATAAAAGTGTATAATAAAGCCCGTAATCGTTCAAAATAGATAGTAAAATAGCATGAATGTTTCATAAATTATAGATACGTTGGAGACGTATCAGTCAGCCCATGTCGAAATGGAGTTCTCCGGCAGGTGCATCAGCCAACACCTCACATTGGACTTGAGAGCCAAAGGGAAGTAGTTGGCGAACACCTTCTCTTCTCTTCCCCCGGCAGCTTGAACAATGATGGTGTAGATGCTCAAGAACTTTGTCGGGTTCAGCCTCCCATCATACTTCTCGGGTATCTCTAGCTTGAACGTGCGAGCGGATAGCCAACGGACTTGCCATAGATCACGAGTAAAGGTAAGGCACCCAACCTCAAAATGCAGGCACCCGCCATCCTCGAGCGCAGGTGCTACCTCTTGAGCACTGCGTTGGTCTTCCCTTGAAGAGGAAAGGGTGATGCAGCAAAGTAGCGTACGTATTTCCCTCAGTTTTTGAGAACCAAGGTATCAATCCAGTAGGAGGCTCCTCAAAAGTCCCTTGTACCTACACAAACAAACAAGAACCTCGCAAACAACGCGATAAAGGGGTTGTCAATCCCATCACGCTAACTTGCGAAAATGAGATCTGATAGAGATAATAAGATAAGATAAATATTTTTGGTATTTTTATGATATAGGTTGGAAAGTAAAGATTGCAAAATAAAGTAGATCGGAAACTTATATGATAAAAGATAGACCCGGGGGCCATAGGTTTCACTAGTGGCTTCTCTCAAGATAGCATAAGTATTACGGTGGGTGAACAAATTACTATTGAGCAATTGATAGAAAAGTTCATAGTTATGAGAATATCTAGGCATGATCATGTATATAGGCATCACGTCTGCGACAAGTAGATCGAAACGATTCTGCATCTACTACTATTACTCCACACATCGACCGCTATCTAGCATGCATCTAGAGTATTAAGTTCATAAGAATAGAGTAACGCATTAGGCAAGATGACATGATGTAGAGGGATAAACTCAAACAATATGATATAAACCCCATATTTTTATCCTCGATGGCAAAAATACAATACGTGCCTTGCTGCCTCTGCTGTCACTAGGAAAGGACACCGCAAGATTGAACCCAAAGCTAAGCACTTCTCCCGTTGCAAGAAAGATCAATCTAGTAGGCCAAACCAAACTGATAATTTGAAGAGACTTGCAAAGATAACCAATCATACATAAAATAATTTAGAGGAGATTCAAATATTTCTCGTAGATAAATTTGATCATAAACGCACAATTCATCGGATCTCGACAAACACACCGCAAAAAGAGTTACATCGAATAGATCTCCAAGAAGATCGAGGAGAACTTTGTATTGAGATTCAAAGAGAGAGAGAGAAGAAGCCATCTAGCTAATAACTATGGACCCGAAGGTGTGTGGTAAACTACTCACAACTCATCGAAGAGGCCTTGGAGATGATGTAGAGGCCCTCTGTGGTCGATACCCCCTCCGGCGGAGCGCCGGCAAAGGCTCCAAGATGGGATCTGGCAAATACAGAAGGTTGTGGCAGTGGAAAATAGGTTTTTGTGGTGCCCCTGGATGTTTTGAGGGTATGGTGGTATATATAGGCGAAAGAAGTCGGTCAAGGGAGCCTCGAGGGGCCCACAAGGGTGGAGGCGCGCCCACCCCCCTAGGGCGCGTCGGGCACCCTCGTGGCCACCTCGGTTGCTTCTTGACGTCCACTCCAAGTCTCCTGGACTGAGTTTGTTCCAAAAAGATCGCTCCCTAAGGTTTCATTCCGTTTGGACTCCGTTTGATATTCCTTTTCTTCAAAACACTAAAATAGGGAAAAACAGCAATTCGGGTTGGGCCTCCGGTTAGTAGGTTAGTCCAAAAAATGATATAAAAGTGTAAAGTAAATCCCATAAACATCCAAAAGAGGTAATATAATAGCATGGAATAATCAAAAAATATAGATATGTTGGAGACGTATCAAGCATCCGCAAGCTTAATTCCTGCTCGTCCTCGAGTAGGTAAATGATAAAAATAGAATTTTTGATGTGGAATGCTACCTAGCATATTTCTCAATGTAATTTTATTTATTGTGGCATGAATGTTCAGATCCAAATGATTCAAGATAAAATCTCATTTAACATAAAAATAGTAATACTTCAAGCATACTAACAAAGTAATCATGTCTTATCAAAATAGCATAGCCAAAGAAAGCTTATCCCTACAAAATCATATAGTTAGGCTATGCTTCATTTTCATCACACAAAATACTCCCCGGTTTGAGCCAAGAAATTGGTTCGTACTTTTTAACGCGCTTCAGCTTTTTCAACTCTCACGCAATACATGAGCGCAAGCCATGAATATAGCACTATATGTGGAATAGAGTGGTGGTTGTGAAGAGGACAAACGGGAGAAGATAGTCTCACATCAACTAGGCGTATCAATGGGCTATGGAGATGCCCATTAATAGATATCAGTGTGAGTGAGTAGGGATTGCCATGCAACGGATGCACTAGAGCTATAAATGTATGAAAGCTCAACAAAAGAAACTAAGTGTGTGTGCATCCAACTTTCTTGCTCACAAGATCAAGGGCATTTTGAGGAAGCCCATCATTGGAATATACAAGCCAAGTTCTATAATGAAAAATTCCCACTAGTATATGAAAGTGACAACATAGGAGACTCTCTATCATGAAGATCATGGTGCTACTTTGAAGCACAAGTGTGGAAAAAGGATAGTAACATTGTCCCTTCTCTCTTTTCTCTCATTTTTTTCTTTTTTTTGTGAGCTTCTTTGACCTCTTTTTTTTATTTGGGCTTCTTTGGCCTCTTTTATTTTTATAAAGTTCGAAGTCTCGTCCCGACTTGTGGGGGAATCATAGTCTTCATCATCCTTTCCTCACTTGGGACAATGCTCTAATAATGAAGATCATCACACTTTTATTGATTTACAACTCACGAATTACAACTCAATACTTAGAAAAAAAATATGACTCTATGTGAATGCCTCCGGCGGTGTACCGAAATATGCAATGAATCAAGAGTGACATGTATGAAAGCATTATGAAGGTGGCTTTGCCACAAATACGATGTCAACTACATGATCATGCAAAAGCAATATGACAATGATGGAGCGTGTCATAATAAACGGAACGGTGGAAAGTTGCATGGAGATATATCTCGGAATGGCTATGGAAATGCCATAATAGGTAGGTATGGTGGCTGTTTTGAGGAAGGTAAATGGTGGGTGTATAATACCGGTGAAAGTTGCGCGGCATAAGAGAGGCTAGCAATGGTGGAAGGGTGAGAGTGTGTATAATCCATGGACTCACATTAGTCATAAAGAACTCATATACTTATTGAAAAAGTTTACTAGCCCTCGAAGCAAAGTACTACTACGCATGCTCCTAGGGGAAGGGTTGGTAGGAGTTAACCATCGCGCAATCCCGACCTCCACACATAAGGAAGGCAATCAAAAGAGCACCCCATGCAACAAATTTGTTACATAACTTTTACCATACATGGATGCTACGGGACTTGCCAACTTCAACACAATTATTTCTCAATTTCATAATTACCCCACTAGCATGACACTAACATTACCACCTTTATATCTCAAAACAATTATCAAGCATAAAATTGATCATAGTGTTTAATGCACTTTCTATGACAGTTTTTATTATACCCAACTTGGATGCCCATCATTCTAGGACCAATTTTATAACCATAGCAAATACCATGCTGTTCTAAAAGACTCTCAAAATAATATAAGTGAAGCATGAGAGATCAACAATTTCTACAAAATTAAGCCACCGCCGTGCTCTAAAAAGATATAAGTGAAGCACTGGAGCAAAATTGTCTAGCTCAAAAGATATAAGTGGAGCACATAGAGTATTCTAATAAATTCCGAATCATGTTGTGTCTCTCCCAAAAGGTGTGTACAGCAAGTATGGTTGTGGTAAACTAAAAGTCAAAGAATCATATCATACAAGACGCTCCAAGCAAAACACATATCATGTGGCGAATAAAAATATAGCTCCAAGTAAAGTTACCGATAGACAAAGACGAAAGAGGGGATGCCTTCCGGGGCATCCCCAAGCTTTGGATTTTGGTTGTACTTGAATTATATTGGGGTGCCATGGGCATCCCAAAGCTTAGGCTCTTGCCACTCCTTATTCCATAGTCCATCAAATCTTTACCCAAAACTTGAAAACTTCACAACACAAAACTCAACAGGAAATCTCATGAGCTCCGTTAGTGCAAGAAAGAAAAACCACCACATAAGGTACTGTAATGAACTCATTCTTTATTTATATTGGTGTTAAACCTACTGTATTCTAACTTATCTATGGTTCATACCCCCCGAGCAAACAACACATGAAAAACAGAATCTGTGAAAAACAGAATAGTCCGTAGCAATCTGTAACTTTAGAATACTTATGGAACTCTAAAACTCCTAAAAAATAGGAAGTCCTGGTAAATTTGTCTATTGATCTTCTTCAAAAAGAATCAACTAAAATCACGTTTCTGTGATTTATTAAAATTATTCTCGTGCGTGCAAAAGTTTCTGTTTTTCAGCAGAATCAAATTAACTATCACCGTAGGTTATCCTATAGGTTCTACTTGGCAAAAACACTAATTAAAACATAAAACCACATCTAAATAGAGGATAGATGAATTATTGATTACTAAACAGAAACAAAAAGCAAGAAACAAAAATAAAATTGGGTTGCCTCCCAACAAGCGCTATCGTTAAACGCCCCTAGCTAGGCATAAAAGCGAGAATAGATCTAAGTATTGCCATCTTTGGCATTCAATTCATAAGTGGCTCGCATAATAGATTCATAAGGTAATTTGAATTTATTTCTAGGAAAGTGTTCCATGCTTTTCCTTAGTGGAAAGTGGAATCTAATATTCCCTTCCTTCATATCAATAATTGCACCAATCGTTCCAAGGAAAGGTCTACCAAGAATAATAGGACATGAAAGATTGCAATCTATATCAAGAACGATAAAATCTATGGGAACATAATTCATATTTGCAACGATAAGAACATCATAAATCCTTCCCATAGGTTTCTTAATAGAGGACTTTGCAAGGTGCAAGTTTAAAGAGCAATCATCAAATTCACGGAAACCTAGCACATCACATAAAGTTTTTGGAATCGTGGAAACACTAGCACCCAAATCACACAAAGCATAGCATTCATGATCTTTAATTTTAATTTTAATAGTATGTTCCCACTCATCATAAAGTTTTCTAGGGATAGAAACTTCTAGCTCAAGCTTTTCCTCATAAGATTGCATCAAAGCATCAACGATATGTTTGGTAAAAGCTTTATTTTGACTATAAGCATGAGGAGAATTGAACATGGATTGCAACAAGGAAATACAATCTACTAAAGAACAATTATCATAATTAAATTCCTTGTAATCCAAAATAGTGGGTTCAATGCTATGTAAAGTTTTGATCTCTCCAATCCCACTTTTACCAAATTTAGCATCAAGATCTAAAAACTCCGAATCATTGGGACGCCTTTTAAGTAAAGTTGACTCATCTCCAGTCCCATCATTATCATGATTCATATTGCAAAACAAAGATTTAATAGGGGACACATCAATTACTTTTACATCTACATCATTATTTTCACGGAAACTAGAAGAATACACTTTTACAAAGCAATATTTCTTAGCACGCATCCTAGCGGTTCTTTCTTTGCACTCATCAATGGAAAATTATCATGGCTTTGAGAGACTCATTGATATGATGCTTAGGTGGAATAGATCTAAGTTTCAAAGAATCAACATCAAGAGAAAGTCTATCAACGTTCCTAGCCAATTCATCAACTTTAAGCAATTTTTCTTCAAGCATAGCATTGAAATTATTTTGAGAGATCTTAAATTCTTTAACACTATTCTCAAAATCAGAGGGCATCTTATTAAAATTTCCATAAGAGTTGTTGTAGGAAATACCATAATTATTAGAGGGATTACTAGGGAACGTCCTAGGATTAAAGTTTCCTCTATACGCATTGTTACCAAAATTATTCCTAGCAACAAAATTCATAGCCATAGATTCATTATTATTTTCAATAAAAGTATACAAAGGCATATCATTAGGATCAATAGGAGCACTCTTAGTAGCAAACAATTTCATAAGTTCATCCATCTTTCCACTCAAAACATTAATTTCTTCTATTGCATGTACCTTTTTACTAGTAAACCTTTTGGTGTACCATTGAGAACAATTAACCATAATATTATCTAGGAGTTTAGTAGCTTCTCCTAAAGTGATTTCCATAAAAGTGCCTCCCGCAGCCGAATCTAAAAGATTTCTAGAAGCAAAATTCAATCTGGCATAAAAAATTGTATGATCATCCATAAATTTAAACCATGTGTAGGGCAATTGCGAATCATTAATTTCATCCTCTCCCAAGATTATGCAACATGTTCATGATCAAGTTGCTTAAATTTCATAATATCGTTCCTAAGGGAGATGTTCTTAGCGGGAGGAAAATACTTAGAGATAAAAGCATCTTTGCACTTATTCCATGAATCAATACTATTTTTAGGCAAAGACGAAAACCAAGTTTTAGCACGATCTCTAAGTGAAAATGGAAAGAACTTCAATTTAACAATTTCATTATCCATGTCTTTCTTCTTTTGCATATCACACAAATCAACAAAGTTGTTTAGATGAGTAGCGGCATCTTCACTAGGAAGGCCGGAGAATTGATCTTTCATAACAAGATTCAACAAAGCAGCATTTATTTCACAAGATTCAGCATCATTAAGAGGAGCAATCGGAGTGCTAAGGAAATCATTATTGTTGGTATTGGAAAAGTCACACAATTTAGTATTATCTTGAGCCATCGTGACAAACAATCCAACACACAAGCACACAAGAGGCAAGCGAAAGAGAGAGGCGAACGGGAAAGAGAGGGCTAATAACACGGCAAGGGTGAAGTGGGGGAGAGGAAAACGAGAGGCAAATGGCAAATAATGTAATGCGAGGGAGATGAGCTTGTGATCGGTACTTGGTATGTCTTGATTTGAGTGAAGACCTCCTCGACAACGGCGCCAGAAATCCTTCTTGCTACCTCTTGAGCACTACATTGGTTTTCCCTTGAAGAGGAAAGGGTGATGATGCAAAGTAGCATCAGTATTTCCCTCAGTTTTTGAGAACCAAGGTATCAATGAGGAGGCTCCTCAAAAGTCCCTCGTACCTACACAAACAAACAAGAACCTCGCAACCAATGCAATAAAGGGGTTGTCAATCCCTTCACGGTAACTTGCGAAAGTGAGATCTGATAGAGATAATAAGATAAGATAAATATTTTTGGTACTTTTATGATATAGATTGGAAAGTAAAGATTGCAAATTAAAGTAGATCAGAAACTTATATGATAAAAGATAGACCCGGGGGCCATAGGTTTCACTAGTGGCTTCTCTCAAGATGGCATAGGTATTACGGTGGGTGAACAAATTACTGTCGAGCAATTGATAGAAAAGTGCATAGTTATGAGAATATCTAGGAATGATCATGTATAGAGGCATCACGTCCGCGACAAGTAGATCGAAACAATTCTGCATCTACTACTATTACTCCACACATCGACCGCTATCAAGCATGCATCTAGAGTATTAAGTTTATAAGAACAAAGTAACGCATTAGGCAAGATGACATGATGTAGAGGGATAAACTCAAACAATATGATATAAACCCCGTATTTTTATCCTCGATGGCAAAAATACAATATGTGCCTTGTTGCCCCTGCTGTCACTGGGAAAGGACACCGCAAGATTGAACCCAAAGCTAAGCACTTCTCCCATTGCAAGAAAGATCAATCTAGTAGGCCAAACCAAACTGATAATTCGAAGAGAGACTTGCAAAGATAACCAATCATACATAAAAGAATTCAGAGGAGATTCAAATATTTCTCATATATAAACTTGATCATAAACCCACAATTCATCAGATCTCGACAAACACACCGCAAAAAGAGTTACATTGAATAGATCTCCAAGAAGATCGAGGAGAACTTTGTATTAAGATTCAAAGAGAGAGAAGAAGCCATCTAGCTAATAACTATGGACCCGAAGGTCTGTGGTAAACTACTCACAACTCATTGGAGAGGCCTTGGAGATGATGTAGAGGCCCTCCATGGTCGATTCCCCCTTCGGCAGAGCGCCTGCGAAGGCTCCAAGATGGATCTCATGGATAGAAGGTTGCGGAGGTCGAAATAGGTTTTCATGGTGCCCCTGGATGTTTTCAGGGTATGGTGGTATATATAGGCGAAAGAAGTCGGCCAGGGGAGCCTCGAGGGGCCCACTAGGGTGGGGGGCGTGCCCACCCCCCTAGGGCGTGCCGAGCACCCTCATGGCCGCCTCGGTTGCTTCTTGACGTCCACTCCAAGTCTCCTAGATTGCGTTTGTTCCAAAAAGATCGCTCCTGAAGGTTCCATTCCGTTTGGACTCCATTTGATATTCCTTTTCTTCGAAACACTGAAATAGGCAAAAAAATAGCAATTCGGGTTGGGCCTCCGGTTAGTAGGTTAGTCCCAAAAATGATATAAAAGTGTGAAGTAAAGCCCATAAACATCCAAAACAGGTAATATAATAGCATGGAACAATCAAAAAATATAGATACGTTGGAGACGTATCAGCAGGCTCGTCGCTGTCGGGGCCATCGCACCCATTGGTCTGGTGGTGGTCATCGAGGCATCGCTCGACGATGACGCGCGCGCCTCCCCTCCGCCTGTCCTTCTGGCTCATTGTTGCCATTGGCGTGCTCGAGGGTCAGAAGAGGCCATCGAGACATTGTCGGGTTCTTGATTTCACGGCTCGCGCGCTGATTACCATGGTGGGGACTGCACAGCGGGGGTGGCCCCTTCCATACGACCAGCAGTGCGAGCTGCTATCGTCTCCTGGGAGGCCGTGGCGGGCCAGCTCGCTGTGAGCCCCAACCCTCAGTGAAGCCAATCAGATTCTGAATGCATGGTGGCTCTCCACTCATTCATTTGATCGCCTACCAGCGGGAATCTCAATAGCAGTTGTGCCCACGCCATGGCCTCTGTAGTGGTGCTTGGCATTGGTGATGATGACCTAGACCACATCATTGTCTGTCTTCTGATGGTGTCGGTAGTGACTGCAATGCCCCCTTGCTGTTGCGAATCAGCCACTTAGATGGCATGGTGATGCGGCGAAGGCGCTTGAGGGCCAGTGGTCCCATTGGGCACAATGGCTGGGTGAACCCGCTCCAGGGGAGGCGCGCGCCCGTGGCGGGGGCGGACGGAGGGTGGCGATTCACCCTAGACCGGGCGCCACCACTGTGGTTGTGCCTTTCGACGAGGGGAAGAAGTACAAATGGATTAACCCCTTCGTTCGTACCTCATGGAGCATGACCGTTGGGATGTTGTTGATGCTTCTCTCCTTCGGTACCTCCTGCTCCTGCTTCAGCCGCGGGGGAGGTGGTGACAATGCCGCCTGTGCCGACCGCTTCCCCCGCAGCGCCCACATCCTAGTGTGCCTACGCATTCCCCGCGGCATCGACGGCCGCGGTTGGCAGAGCCTTCGAGGTGGATGGGTGAGCTCCGGCACCGGGCTTCATCTTGGGTGCCATAGTCGATGGAGCAGTCAATGATGAAAAATGGCGATGAAGATGATGCACTGCTCACGCTTTCGGGTCCGCGCAAGTGATTCCCCTACCTGGCGCCCCAAAGATGTCGCGGGAAACCACAGCCACCTATGGGACCAAGATCCCCTTTCTGGTTCGGCGGGGGATGGCACGTTGCACAAAGAGCGGAGAAGCATGGAACAACACGACAGATATCACGCGGGCAGTCTTTACCCAAGTTTGGGCCGCCATGAGCCGTAAAACCCTACTCCTGCTTTGGTGGATTGATGATGGAAAAAGTGGTAGTGAGCACAACACGCTTGCCCGGTAGGGTTTCCTCGGGGAGAAAGCAGCTACACACGTATGAGTGTGTGAGGGTCCGGATCAGCCAACCCTTTCTATGGTTGCCTTGGGCCTCCTTTTATAGATCAAGGGGTCACCACAGTGGCAAATCAGTCATTACACACTGATTGGATAGCAAAAGTGCTATCATACCTAACTCTGCAGGCTGACATGTGCATTAAATGCGCTGCTCAACGTCACATCACAGCTCGCCCGGCAGTCCCTGCCGGGCTGTTTTGCCAGCTTCGCCCTTGCTTGCTTGACATGTCTCAGGAAGGGTGTCGGTTGGAGGTATTTTCTATAGGAAGTGGCTGCCATGTGGCGAATTGCAGCCACTTAGTCACTTTGGAGCTTGACACCGCACTGATCGACGACGTGCGACGTGATGAGGTGGTGCGGTGGAGTGGTTTTGCCTCCGTAAGCCCCGGCAGACCTGCCGGGACGATCCAAAAGCTTGCTTCCGGGGGTAACACCATCCTTACCAGGCTAGCCTGCCCGGCTAGGGAGGTTTTTCCCTTAGAGACATGTCGGTTCTCTGGCTAGTCTTGGTCCTTTGAAGAACTGGCCCCTTGTGCTTCATTCTGGTCTTGGTGCTGTGATCTTGCTCATGTGCCTATGCACAATCTGGGCAACGGGCCTAAGGTTTGTTGCAGCGATAGTCGGCTATCAAGTTCTTGAAAGGATTGGTATGCCGCTTCGGGGTCCCTGCCCGGATCATCACCGATAATGACACCCAGTTCACGAGCCGCCCCTTCATGCAATATGCTCATGCCCTCGGAAGCAAGATCTCATTTGCCTTTGTTGCACATCCCAGAAGCAATGGACAAGCTGAGAGGGCGAACACTGAAGTGTTGCAAGGAATCAAGACAAGAACATTTGATAAGCTATAGAAGTGCAGTAGGCGATGGATCAACGAGCTTCCGGTAGTTCTCTGGTCCCTCAGAACGACACCAAATTGAGCTACCAGGCAGACTCCCTTCTCCCTAGTCTATGGGGCAGAAGCAGTTATCCCCATGGAACTCATTTACGGGTCCCCTCGAGTGCTTGCCTATGATGGAGTAGCGCAGGATCAGCACCGGCGTGACGACGGTGTGCTTCTCGAGGAGAACCATCTCCGGGCTGCTACGCGTGCTGCAAGCTACCAGCAAGCCCTGCATCGCTATCATAGCTGCAGGGTTCATGCCCAGTGTTTTGAGCAAGGCGACCTTTTCCTTAGGCGCGTTTAGTCCACCAAGGGTGCAAACAAGTTTTCGCCAAAGTGGGAAGGCCCTTACCGGGTAGTACGAGTCACCAGACCTAGTGCAGTCCGTCTGGAGACCGGAGATGGCATTCAATTGCAAAACTCATGGAATATTGAGCATCTCCGCAAGTTCTACCCGTAAGGCGCAGCTTTTGGGCCCTGCCCGGCAGCCACCCTTTTGTGCAGGCCTTGCCTCAGTTGCATGTAACCCCTTGTACAAAGCCAGGAGCAGACCCTGAGTAACAGAGAAATAAATGAAGCCCTGGGGGGGTGACAAGTTGCATGCATGCCTAAGCATTTCATGAGCATCGCATGTTCATGTAGCTAAGATCGCATCTGGCATCATTTCCATCTACATAAACTGCAGGCTCCTGCCGAAGACTTGACCACCAAGAGGAGATGGAAAGATGAAGCCTACACTGCGATCTTCAGCAAGCCAAACAGATAAGTTCTTTCTCTTATCCATATGTGTTCTGTAAGTAAAGAATTGTGCATAAGAAAACCTCGCTGCTTTTTGAAACTTAGGTGATCCAATCCCTTGACTCGAACGTTGCTTCGGTCAGGATGGTTGTAGTAGCCTTTGGTGAAAAAAGATTGGCGGGGGGCTAGTCCCTCTTTGCACTTTGTGCCCGGTAGGCCTAACTATCCGGCAACAAGACAGAGGGCACCGGCAGGATAACCTTTCGAGGGAACTCGTTTATCTAAAAATATGGAGGCACCCCACCTTTGCATGGACGTATACATGCATGAGTCCCCGGCAAAGTTTATCTTTTTCATTAAACATGCTGAGAAAACAAGTACAGACCTTACAAGACACAAACATGGATTCAAGAGATTACATTATTAAACTAAAATTTGGCAAGTGCCTACAGATTTAAGATTGAAACAAGATAAGCGCCCCGTGCTGCCCTTTCTTGTCCATCTCCTCCTAGGCACTGCGGCAGGAGGTGGAGAGGGCAAAAGGAGTGCATGGGCAGAAGCCTAGCCTGACCCTATCGGGCTCTAGGAGAGGTAGCCCGACGGAGGCAGGAGGGCGCGGACGAAGGCGATGGTGAGGAAACTAGCGGAGGCGACTCATCAACCGCCACCACTAGGGCCAGCAGGACGTGGCAAGGGAGACGGAGCTGCCGCCCGCAAGGAAGCCTGTCGGGGTCCAGCTGGAAGGCTGCTGGAGGAGCCGGAGGCACCACCTCTGCCCCTGCTCCTAACTTCCCGGCAAATTACTTTGCCGGAGAGGAGATGCAGATGCAGATGGTGGTGCCACCGCCTGACGGTGATGATTCAGCTGGTGCTCAGCCAGAGTCAGAGTTGTCGCCCTCCCGGTCGATGTCGTAGTCACAGCCGTCACTGTCCTCCTCGTCGCTATCGCTCAAGGAGGAGCTTTCGTCGTCGGTTGAGCTCTCCGCGCAGCACCCTAAGCAAGCACCTGAGCTCCCAAAAACCTTGACGGACAGGAAACCGTCCTCCATTAACTTGAAATGAAGGACGTCCCCTACCGACAAGCTATGGGCACAAGCAAAGTTCTTCCAGCCTCGGCAAAAGTACATAACATGAGGGGCAGGGAAGTCTATGTCTACCCGAAAGCTCACATTCTCGCAGCCCCTCATGTGCAGCCTCAACACTCGTAGTTGTTCGAGCTCCATACCCATGTGAATGGAGTAGGAAGGCAGAGACGACAGTGTAGAGGCTTGTATAGCCTAATGAAGAACTCCCGAGGTTGGGCCCCAACATGGCCCTCCAACAGAGGAGGAGCGTCTAACGGGGGCGCAACCAGGGCGCCTCCCCTTCCTCCTCCCCCTCGGGAATCATGACGACCACGACCCCGTCCTCTCCCTCCTCCTCTCGTGGCGGGTTCTACCCCCACGTCACCCGGAGGAGGAGGGTTACACTGTCGAGCAGAAGCTCTCGTCGCCGCCATTGGAGCACCGCCGCGTCCTCGTCCTCTCACCATGGCGAGTGCAGGAAATTTTAGGAAGGGGGAAGGAAGGTGTGTGAGCAAATACACCCCTCCAGCCCCCTTTTTATAGAGGGACGGGGCAGGGGGATGGCCTCCCACTCAGGAAGCAACCACACTGCTCCCCCAATACGGCCTCCCTACGCCTTCAATGGTTCAGGGAATCAGGGCCAACCTTCTACGCCTACCAACAACGCCTAGCTTTCTGCCATGGCACCCATCCCCGCGCCCTCCGCATCCACCATCTACCCTACGCAATGCATGTGGGACACATGGCGGACACAACCAGGGCGAGAGGCAAGTGGGGTGACAGTTTCTGCCCCGTGATCGTGGGAGGTAGGCAATCCATGGGCCACGATCTGGATTTTCCCATAACTTTCAGCACAACACGCGGGAAAACTGGAAACTGACCCGGACTCAAGATTAATGAAGAAGCAAAGAAGATCTCAAGGGGTTAGTCACTTATGTGCCCCTGCCTGTGCACTGGTTAGTGCCTACCCCGATGACGTCGGGCAGCATGTTCGGGCCAGGCCCGGGGGCTCCTGTCGATGCAACAAACCCTGGGTCCGTTTCCCAGACTGTGCACGGGCACAAGAGCAAGATCACAAGCACTAAGATCATATCAGAGCACAAGGGAGTAGTTCTTGAAAGGACCAACATGCAAAACAAGAAGACCAAGACTAACCAGAGAGACTGCATACAACCAAGGGAAAAACCTCCCTTGCCGGGAAGAAGAGCCTGGCGAGGGTGGGTTTGCCTCAGAAGCAAGCTTTCAGATCATCAAGGGGGACCTGCCGGGACTTGCAGAGGCAAACCACTCCACCGCACCACCTCACAGCGACGCAAGTCATCAATCAGTGCGGTGTCAAGCCACAAAGTGACTAAGTGGCTTCTATTCACCACATGGAAGCCAACTTCCTATAGGAATACCTCTAGGCGACATCCGTCCTGAGACGTGTCAAGCAAGCAGGCGTGAAGCTTGCAAAATAGCCCGGCAGGGCCTGCCGGGTGAGCCATGATGTGACGTTGAGCAGCGCATTTAATGTGTTCTGTCGGCTTGCAGATTTAGGTATGATAGCACTGTTTGTTATAAAATCAGTATGTAAAGTTTAATGTGCCACTGTGGTGACCCCTTGATCTAAAAAAGGAGGCCCATGTCAATCACAGAGAGGATTTAGACCCCCTCACACTCATACACGCGTAGCTCCTCTTGCCCCGAGGCAACCTTGCCGGGCAAGAGTGTTGCGCTTCTCCACCACTTCCCACCGTCAATCCACCAAAGCAGGAGTAGGGTTTTACGCCTCACGGCGGCCCGAACCTGGGTAAAACTGCCCGCGTGATCTCTGTCGTGTTGTGCCACGCTTCTCCACTCTTTGTGCAATGTGACCATGCCCCCGCTGAACCAAAAGGGGCCCTTGGTCCCATAGGTGGTCGTGGTTTCCCATGACAGGTATTAGCACAGATTACCTCATCCTGAGTTTCTAAATCAGTTGTTCTCTATAGAGAAAAATGGGAACATTTGTTGTATTATAACCATCATGGAGGTAGAATGTATGGGACAAAGCAAAGTAATTTCCATGAATAACATTACTTACACA
This sequence comes from Triticum aestivum, assembly GCF_018294505.1. Taxonomy (NCBI): domain Eukaryota; kingdom Viridiplantae; phylum Streptophyta; class Magnoliopsida; order Poales; family Poaceae; genus Triticum; species Triticum aestivum. The sequence goes on from NC_057807.1 coordinate 368,240,193, forward strand.
TAACGCCTGGACGAACACCTGAAACTGGCTTTTTCCTTCATCTTCAGTATAATATTTCCATGATGGGAAGATACACACATAGGATTTAACGACATCAAATGCAATAGATGCTAAACTACGAATGGCTGGTTGTGCTTCCTCCACAGGAATAGGTGTACTAACTAGTGGAGTTGGGGTTCGCCGTGGTAGTAATGGCGCTTTGGGCACTGGAGTTGCCTTACTAAGGCTCTTTTTTGGGAGCTCTGTGGTGGAGATGGTCCTGTGTCAACAGGAACTAGATTACTATCTGCTGGGGTTGGGGTTAGATTGGGTGAAGCTGGTTCTCTGTCCATCACAGTAGGGGTACAATCAGCAAGAGTCTGGGTTATGTATGGTAGGGCTGGTTCTCATGCATGTACAACCAGAGTGCTATCTGCACCAAGAGGTAGCACTATGTTATTTGAAAGACCGTGTTTTTACTCTGCTAGATACTGCCATCACCCGCTCCAATTCAAATGGCTGATAAACAAGAAACGTAGTTGAATGTATAGACCTTGTATGAGAGACAGATGCAATAGATAGTGTGGAAAAAACAGGACATGAAATAGTTTGCATGTATATTGTTTAACTAAAAATGATAGCATGACATAATTTCACATATATGATGTCTATCTAAACTGGATAGCGTAGCATGACATAATTCAAAGATATGATGGCTAACTAAACAGGATGCCATGAGATAATTATATGATGTCTTTAGTAAACAGGTTCGCATGACATAATTCACGTACATGTTATCTAAGTAATCGGGGTCGCATGATTTAATTCACATATGTGATTTATATACTAAGTAGAGGGCATTCGCATATATGATGTCTGAACTAAGGACATGGTCTTGAATATTATGTATATGATGTCTAAACTATGCAATGCAAGAAATCATATGCATGATATCAGTAGTATAACCGTGCCAAGTTAGAGCATACACCTCAGTGGGGGAATGGGGCTGGTCAGCTGTCTCTGAATCCATCTCTGGGGAGCTATCGGGATCCAGCAAGAGATCTGCTTCGACAGGTAGCACTGTCTGCTCTGAAGACCTTGTTTTCACTCTAGATTTTTCCATCACCCACTCAAATGGCTGATTCACAAGAAGAGTAGTTGAATGTATAAACATTGTCGACAAATGGAAATGTAATGAAGAAAAGGATCGGCAAGATATCATTCAAATATATGATGCCTGGTTAAATAGGATGGCATTGCATATTTCATATATATTATGGCTGGCTAAAAGAGATGAGATTGCATAATTCTCATATATGATATAGAAACTAAACATGTGGCATCACATACACATGTCTAAACTAAGCAAATGACATGTATGATGTCGAAAGTAGGCACTGCAAGGCAACATATGCATGATATGACCAACATCATCATGCCAAGTTAGATCAAACACCTCGGGTGGTAAATAGGAGTGGTCACCTGCATCGACATCCGCCTCAGAATAGATATCTTCCTCTGGATTACAATCTGGAGGGGGGTTTGCCATTGAACCCACCATGGAGCGATGTCTGCATGACATTTTATTGACGCGCAAAACTCTTCTCTTTTTCGCTACATGTTCAGCATGACTGTGTACAATATTTGACATGCATACGAAAAAAATATAGTGAGATTATTTAAGGAGAGCATGCATAAATCTAGAGTGATGGTAACAACCAGTGGATGGATCCAAAAATAATGATAGTAGGCTGATGGTAGCTTTAATTTAATAAAAAAGATAGATGATCATTGCTTTACTATTTGTTTCCCACCCAAGATGAACAACATAGGCATACCCTAGGTGAACCAGATAATAGACAGAGATACAATTCATTGTTGCCTCGATATGTGCCCCACAAGTAATTTTAAAACTCAAGTTTGAACACTAATTTGGACTTGACTTGGAGTCTAAGAGGTGAACAGGACGATAAGGTAGCAGGTAATATTAAGCAATGCATTACATAAGCAGAAACCAAAGAGTGTGACATCTCTTGTGGACTCGTGGACTCCTCAGGTTCATCTGCTGAGTTGATGATGGTGATGTAGTTGGGGTGGGTGCCAGCGGCATGGAAGGAGATCTGAGGTGGCAAAAGACGATCAGGAGTCATGATGTCTGGTCTGGTGGATGCTTCTGTCGATGGAGCAGCTCAGGTGAGGAGGATGGCGTCGCAGCAGGAGCAAGACAAACCACACAAAGTTTTCTTCGACACTTATTTGTAACTAAAGTAATTATGTAAGGGCTCCTTTGGCTTGCAGGATTCTAAAAATGCGGGGATAGAAAACACACCAGACTAGGATAGGAATGCACGCGGGAAACAGAGCATTTGTAAACACAGGATTTTTGTCAACTTGGGTGTTTAGTTCACAGGAATTGGAAGAGAAGAGGAATACAAAGAAACATGGCCAAATTAAAGTGAAAGCATATGAAAGTGTGCACAGTTAGAATGTTATTCTGCCACTAATGCACTTAGTCTTGTTTTCATGCAAAGGATTTCGGAAAGTAGGTCCAGGTGGATGTTTTGCTTCATTCCTTTCAACGAAATGCATGAATAATTGAATCGTATAGTGCCATAGGAAAAATTCCAATTGCTATGTTTTTCCTTTGCTTTTTTCTTTGGACCAATATAGCCCTAATGGATTGACCTGAACGTAGAGTAATGATACGTCCATTTTGCATCATGCTTTTATATCAATATTTATTGCATTATGGGCTGTTATTACACATTATATCTCAATAGTTATGGCTATTCTCTCTTTTTTACAAGGTTTACCATGAAGAGGGGGAATGCTGGCAGCTGGAATTCTGGCTGGAAAAGGAGCAAACATTGGAAACCTATTCTGCACAGCTCCAAAAGTCCTGAAACTCCACGAAACATCTTTTTGGAATTAATAAGAATTTCTGAGCGAAAGAAATACACCAGGGGGCCCACACCTAGTCCAGGAGAGTGGAGGGCGCCCCCCCTACAAGGCGTGCCCCCTATCTCCTAGGGCCCCTGGTGGGCCTCCGATGTCCATCTTCTATTATATCAGAGCTTTTACCCTGGAAAAAATCGTGGGCAAGCTTACGGGACGAAACTCCGCCACCACGAGGCAGAACCTTGGCGGAACCAATCTAGGGCTCTAGCCGAGCTGTTCTGCCGGGGACACATCCCTCCGGGAGGGGGAAATCATCACCAACGTCATCACCAATGATCCTCTCATCGAGAGGGGGTCAATCTCCATCAACATATTCACCAGCAGCATCTCCTCTCAAAACCCTAGTTCATCTCTTGTATCCAATCTTGTATCAAAACCACAAATTGGTACACGTGGGTTGCTAGTAGTGTTGATTACTCCTTGTAGTTGATGTTAATTGGTTTACTTGGTGGAAGATCATATGTTCAGATCCTTTATGCATATTTTTACTCCTCTGATTATGAACATGAATATGCTTTGTGAGTAGTTACGTTTGTTCCTGAGGACATGGGTGAAGTCTCGCTATTAGTAGTCATGTGAATTTGGTATTCGTTCGATATTTTGATGAGATGTATGTTGTCTTTTCCTCTAGTGGTGTTATGTGAACGTCGACAACATGAAACTTCACCATTATTTGGGCCTAGAGGAAGGCATGGGGAAGTAATAAGTAGATGATGGGTTGCTAGAGTGATAGAAGCTTAAACCCTAGTTTATGCGTTGCTTCCTTAGGGGCTGATTTGGATCCATATGTTTAATGATGTGGTTAGGTTTACCTTGATACTTCTTTTGTAGTTGTGGATGCTTGCAATAGGGGTTAATAATAAGTGGGATGCTTGTCCAAGTAAGGGCAGTACCCAAGCACGGTCCACCCACATATCAAATTATAAAAGTACCGAACATGAATCATATGAACGTGATGAAAACTAGCTTGACGATAATTCCCAAGTGACCTCGGGAGCTCGTTTATCATTATTAGAAATTGTCCAGGCGTATCCTTTGCTACATAAAGGATTGGGCCACCTTTCTGTACTTTGTTTACTTTATTTACTTGTTACTTGTTACCATTTTTCTTATCACAAAACTATCTATCACCTACAATTTCAGTGCTTGCAGAGAAAACCTTACTGAAAACTGCTTATCATTTCCTTCTGCTCCTCGTTGGGTTCGACGCTCTTACTTATCAAAAGGACTACAGTTGATCCCCTACACTTGTGGGTCATCAAGACTCTTTTCTGGCGCCGTTGCTGGGGAGTGTAGCGCTTTAGGTGAGTGGAACTTGGTAAGGAAACATTTATATAGTGTGCTGAAATTTTCTGTTACTTGTCACTATGGAAACTAATCCTTTGAGGGGCTTGTTCGGGGTATCTTCACCCCGACCAGAAGAGCAAAGAGTTGCTCCTCAACCTACTAAACTTTATGAAAATATTTACTTTGAGATTCCTTCGGGTATGATAGAGAAACTGCTAGCTAATCCATTTGCAGGAGATGGAACATTGCATCCCGATTTACACTTTATCTTTGTGGATGAAGTTTGTGGATTATTTAAGCTTGTGGGTATTCCCGATGATGTTGTCAAAAGGAAGGTCTTCCCTTTATCTTTGAAGGGAGATGCATTGATATGGTATAGGCTAAGTAATGATACGAGATCTTGGAATTATAAGTGATTGAAGTTGGAATTTCACTAGAAGTTCTATCCTATGCATCTTGTTCATCATGATCATAATTACATATATAATTTCTGGCCTCGTGAAGGAGAAAGCATTGCTCAATCTTGGGGGAGGCTTAAGTAAATGTTATATTCATGCCCCAATCATGAGCTCTCCCAGGAAATGATTATTCAGAATTTTTATGCTCGGCTTTCTCTTGATAATCGCAACCTCCTTGATACTTCCTGTGCTAGCTCTTATATGCTGAAGACTATTGATTTCAAACGGGACTTATTGGAAAGAATTAAACGCAACTCTGAAGATTGGGGTTCCGACGATGGTAAGGAGTCAGGTATGACACCTAAGTTCGATTGTGTTAAATCTTTTATTGATACCGATGCTTTCCGTGGATTTAGCGCTAAGTATGGACTTGACTCTGAGATAGTAGCTTCTTTTGTGAATCTTTTGCTACTCACGTTGATCTCCCTAAAGAGAAGTGGTTTAAACATAATCCTCTTGTTGAAGTGAAAGTAGTTGCACCTATTACAGTCGAAGAAAAGACTATCACCTATAGTGATCCTATTGTTCCTACTACTTATGTTGAGAAACCTCCTTTTCCTATTAGGATAAAGGATCATGCTAAAGCTTCGACTGTTGTTCGTAAGAGTAATACTAGGACTTATACACCTCCTGAGCAAATTAATGTTGAACCTAGTATTGTTGTGGTTAAAGATCTCTTGGATGAGGATTTAGATGGGCATGTTATTTATTTCTGTGGTGAGACTGCTAATATTGCTAGACCAGATAGTAAGATACATAGACCTGTCGTAGGCATGCCTGTTATTTCTGTCAAAATAGGAGATCATTGTTATCATGGCTTATGTGATATGGGTGCTAGTGCTAGTGTAATACCTTATTCCTTATATCAAGAAATTATGCATGACATTGCACCCGTTGAACTAGAAGACATTGATGTTACTATTAAGCTTGCTAATAGGGATACCATTAAACCCTTTGGGATTGTTAGAGATGTTGAAGTTTTGTGTGGGAAGGTTAAATACCCTGCTGATTTTCTTGTTCTCGGTTCCCCACAAGATGATTTTTGTCCCATTATTTTTGGTAGACCCTTCTTGAATACAGCTAGTGCTAAGATTGATTGTGAAAAAGATACTATCACAGTTGGTATAGATGGTATGTCTCATGAGTTTAATTTTGCTAAGTTTCATAGACAACCTCGTGATAGGGAACCACCTAGTAAGGATGAGATTATTGGTCTTGCTTCCATTGTTGTTCCTCCTACTGATCCGTTAGAACAATATTTGCTAGACCATGAAAATGATATGTTTATGAAGGAGAGAAGGGAAATAGATGAAGTGTTCCTTAAACAGGAACCTATGCTGAAACATAACCTTCCCGTTGAAATTCTTGGGGATCCCCCTCCACCCAAGGGTGATCCTGTGTTTGAACTCAAACCATTACCTGATAATCTTAAGTATGCTTATCTTGATGAGAAGGAAATATATCCTGTTATTATTAGTGCTAACCTTTCGAAGAAAGAAGAAGAAAGATTATTGAAAACTCTGAAGAAGCACCAAGCAGCTATTGGATATACTCTGGATGATCTTAAGGGATTAGTCCCACATTATGCCAACACAAAATTACAGTGGAAAAAGATGCCAAACCAGTTAGAGATCCTCAAAGACGATTAAATCCCAAGATGAAAGAAGTGGTAAGAAAGGAGATACTAAAGCTCCTTGAGGCACGTATTATTTATCCCGTTGCTGATAGTGAATGGGTAAGTCTTGTCCATTGCATTCCTAAAAAGGGAGGTATTACCGTTGTTCCTAATGATAAAGATGAATTGATCCCGCAAAGAATTATTACAGGTTATAGGATGGTAATTGATTTCCGTAAGTTAAATGAAGCCACTAAGAAAGATCATTACCCTTTACGTTTTATTGATCAAATGCTAGAGAGACTATCCAAACACACATATTTCTGCTTTCTAGATGGTTATTCTGGCTTTTCTCAAATACCTGTGTCAGCGAAGGTTCAATCTAAAACTACTTTTACTTGCCCTTTTGGTACTTTTGCTTATAGACGTATGCCTTTTGGTTTATGTAATGCACCTGCTACCTTTCAAAGATGCATGATGGCTATATTCTCTGATTTTTGTGAAAAGATTTGTGAGGTATTCATGGATGATTTCTCCGTTTATGGATCCTCTTTTGATGATTGTTTGAGCAACCTTGATCGAGTTTTGCAGAGATGTGAAGACACTAGTCTTGTCCTGAATTGGGAAAAGTGTCACTTTATGGTTAACGAAGGCATTGTCTTGGGGCACAAGATCTCCGAGAGAGGTATCGAAGTTGATAAAGCCAAAGTTGATGCTATTGAAAAGATGCCATGTCCCAAGGACATAAAAGGTATAAGAAGTTTCCTTGGTCACGCCGGTTTTTATAGGAGGTTCATTAAGGACTTTTCTAAAATCTCTAGGCCTCTGACTAATTTATTGCAAAAAGATATTCCTTTTGTCTTTGATGATGATTGTGTCGAAGCATTTGAAATGCTTAAGAAAGCTTTGATCACTGCACCTATTGTTCAGCCACCTGATTGGAATTTACCTTTTGAAATTATGTGTGATGCTAGTGATTATGTTGTAGGTGTTGTTCTAGGGCAAAGAGTTGATAAGAAATTGAATGTTATACAGTATGCTAGTAAGACTCTTGATACTTCCCAAAGAAATTATGCTACTACTGAAAAAGAGTTCTTAGCAGTTGTGTTTGCATGTGATAAGTTTAGACCTTATATTGTTGATTCCAAAGTTACTATTCACACTTATCATGCTGCTATTAAATATCTTATAGAAAAGAAAGATGCTAAGCCTAGACTCATTAGATGGGTTCTCTTGCTCCAAGAATTTGACTTGCATATTATTGATAGAAAGGGAGCTAAGAACCCTGTTGCTGATAACTTGTCTAGGTTAGACAATGTTCTTCATGACCCACTGCCTATTGATGATAGTTTTCCTGATGAACAATTAGCGGTCATTAATGCTTCTTGTACTGCTCCTTGGTATGCTGATTATGCTAATTACATTGTTGCTAAATTTATACCGCCTAGTTTCACATACCAGCAAAAGAAAAAGTTCTTTTATGATTTAAGACATTACTTTTGGGATGACTCACACCTTTATAAAGAAGGAGTAGATGGTGTTATTAGACGTTGTGTACCTGAGCATGAACAGGAACAGATTCTACATAAGTGTCACTCTGAATCTTATGGAGGACACCATGCTGGAGACAAAACTGCACACAAGGTACTACAATCTGGTTTTTATTGGCCTACTCTTTTCAAAGATGCTCATAAGTTTGTATTATCTTGTGATGAATGTCAAAGAATAGGTAACATTAGTAGACGTCAAGAAATGCCTATGAATTATTCTCTTGTTATTGAACCGTTTGATGTTTGGGGCTTTGATTATATGGGACCTTTTCCTGCCTCTAATGGTTATACACATATTTTAGTTGCTGTTGATTATGTTACTAAGTGGGTAGAAGCTATTCCAACTAGTAGTGCTGATCATAACACTTCTATTAAAATGCTTAAGGAAGTTATTTTTCCGAGGTTTGGATTCCCTAGATATCTTATGACTGATGGTGGTTCACATTTTATTCATGGTGCTTTCCGTAAGATGCTTGCTAAGTATGATGTCAATCATAGAATCGCATCTCGTTATCATCCGCAGTCTAGTGGTGAAGTAGGGTTGACCAATAGAGAGCTCAAATTAATTTTGCAAAAGACTGTGAATAGATCTAGAAAGAATTGGTCCAAAAAACTTGATGATGCATTGTGGGCCTATAGAACTACATACAAAAATCCTATGGGTATGTCTCCTTATAAGATGGTTTATGGAAAAGCATGTCATTTACCTCTTGAACTTGAACATAAGGCATATTGGGCTATTAAAGAGCTCAATTATGACTTCAAACTTGCCGATGAGAAGAGGTTGTTTGATATTAGCTCACTTGATGAATGGAGAACCCAAGCGTATGAGAATGCCAAGCTATTCAAAGAAAAAGTCAAACGCTGGCATGATAAGAGGATACAAAAGCGTGAGTTTAACATAGGAGACTATGTATTATTATTCAACTCTTGTTTAAGATTTTTTGCAGGAAAACTTCTCTCAAAATGTGAAGGCCCTTACGTTATCGAGGAGGTCTATCGTTCTGGTGCCATAAAAATCAACAACTTCGATGGCACGAGTCCGAGGGTGGTGAACGGTCAAAGAATTAAACATTATATTTCAGGTAATGGTATCAATGTTGAAACTAATATTATTTAAACCGTAACCCCTATGGAATACATAAGGGACACTTTCCAGAATGTTCCTGACTCTGAAAAGGAATAGGTACGTGGTACAGTAAGTAAACCGACTCCAAAACAACTCCGATGGAAATTTTTATCAGTTTTGGAATATTTAAGAATTTTAGAATTAAAGAAGTAGTCCGAAAGTGACACGAGGCCCCCACGAGAGTGGAGGGCGCGCCCCCCTCTACTGGGCGCGCCCCCCTGTCTCGTGGGCACCTCGTGTGCCTGTCAGACTCCGTTTTCTTGCACATTACGTATTTTGGTCGGTAAAAATTCATTATATATACTCCCGAAGGTTTTGACCACCGTATCAAGCAAATATCCTTTGTTTTTGTTTTGAGCTGTTCCTGTTGCAGAATAAAGCAAGATGTCTTCTCCGGAGTCAGTCGGGGAGAGTCGGGTGTCTCACCCAACACCGGGTTCAGGAGCAAATACCGGTGCCTATTACTTTGGACCATCAACGGAGGATGAGATGGAGGCTGACATGAAAAGGATAGATGTCATGGAGGAGGATCAAGAAGTTACCTCTCGTCTCCAAGCAGAATTCTCTATGGGGGAACTACCCGGCCTAGATATCCCTACTTCGGACACCCCTTCCAACTTCAGATTTCTTTATTATGAAAATATGAAAAAGAGTTTCACTTGTTCTCCAGAAGCTATGCAGCATCCTTGGTAAAAGGAGCTTTGGCCGTTACGGGCAAGCTCCGTAAAGAAATTATGGACCTCAAACAACAAGTCAACAAGCTCGAGGAGGATAACTGTATCCTGAAGGGCATCATCGCCAAGAAGATCATAACACCAACCGTGAAGAAGGATAAATAATCACATGGGTATGGGCACTCCCCTTGGCAACTGCCAAGCTTGTGGGAGGTGCCCCGGTATCGTATCACCATCACACTCCTATCTTTACCACTTTATTTATTTCGATCCTTTTAGTAGTATATTGATCTAGTAGATTGAAGTTTTGAGATCAAATAGTTTGAGTTTTGTTTTGTGATCTCTTTTTGTAATCGAGTCCGTGAGCTATCTATAATAAAGATTAGTGTTGAGTCAAGGGCTTTGCTATGTTGCTATGATCTTGAGAAAGTAGAAAGAATAAAAGAGTTCATATTGATCTTATGGATAGTGATAACTTCACATATAGAAAGTATGAGGCACAAAAATTGTTGAGAGTTGATGAATGTAGTTTTGGTCATCATTGAAATTAATAGGAAGTGATAAGGGAAGAGGGGTTCACATACAAATATATTATCTTGGACACCTTTTTATAATTGGGAGCACTCATTAGGTATGACATGCTAAAAGAGTTGACGTTGGACAAGGAAGACAACGTAATGGTTTATGTTTTCGCGCATCTCAGTTAAAGTATATTGTCACTGACCTTCCAAACATGTTGAGCTTGCCTTTCTCCCTCTTGCTAGCCAAATTCCTTGCACCAAGTAGAGATATATACTACTTGTGCTTCCAAACACCCTTAAACCCAGTTTTGCCGTGAGAGTCCACCATACCTACCTATGGATTGAGTAAGATCCTTCAAGTAAGTTGTCATGTTGCAAGCAATAAAAATTGATATCTAAATATGTATGACTTATTAGTGCAGAGAACATAAGCTTTGCACGATCTTGTTGTGGAAGTAATAAAAGCGACGGACTACATAATAAAGGTCCACATACAAGGGGCAATATAAAGTGATGTTCTTTTGCATTAAGATTTTGTGCATCAACCCTAAACGCACATGACAACCTCTGCTTCCCTCTGCGAAGGGCCTATCTTTTACTTTATGTTTTTTACTTTATGTTTGAGTCAAGGTGATCCTCACCTTTCCCTTTTTCATTTTATCCTTTGGCAAGCTCCTCGTGTTTGAAAGATCATGATATATATATCCAACTAGATGTTAGTTAGCATGGGCTATTATTGTTGACATCACCTAAAGGTTAATACGTTGGGAGGCAACACTATAAGCCCCTATCTTTCTCAGTGTCCGGCTAAAACTCCATAACCACAAGTATTGCGTGAGTGTTAGCAATTATAGAAGACTACAAGATAGTTGAGTATGTGAGTTTGCTGAAAAGATCTATTGTTGACTCTTTCTGATGTTATGATAAATTGCATTGCTTCAATGACTGAGATTATAGTTTGTTAGTTCCCAGTGAAGTTTTTGAACCATACTTGACATTGTGAATTGATTGTTACTTGAGCATAAGAAATCATATGATAAATCTATACATGTTGATGTTATAAGAATAATCATGATGCCCTCATGTTCGTATTTTATTTTTATCGACACCTCTATCTCTAAACATGTGGACATATTTTTCAATTTCGGCTTCCGCTTGAGGACAAGCGAGGTCTAAGCTTGGGGGAGTTGATATGTCCATTTTGCATCATGCTTTTATATCAATATTTATTGCATTATGGGCTGTTATTACACATTATATGTCAATACTTATGGCTATTCTCTCTTATTGTAACAGGTTTACCATGAAGAGGGGGAATGCCGGCAGCTGGAATTCTGGCTGGAAAAGGAGCAAACATTGGAAACCTATTCTGCACAGCTCCAAAAGTCCTGAAACTCCATGAAACATCTTTTTGGAATTAATAAGAATTTTTGAGCGAAAGAAATACACCAGGGGGCCCACACCCTGTCCAGGAGAGTGGTGGGTGCCCCCCCCTACAGGGCGCGCCCCCTATCTCCTGGACCGCCTGGTGGGCCTCCGGTGTCCATCTTCTGCTATATCAGAGATTTTACCTAGGAAAAAATCGTGGGCAAGCTTATGGGACGAAACTCCGCCACCACAAGCCGGAACCAATCTAGAGCTCTAGCGGAGCTGTTCTGCCGGGGACACTTCCCTCCGGGTGGGGGAAATCATCACCAACGTCATCACCAACGATCCTCTCATCGAGAGGGGGTCAATCTCCATCAACATCTTCACCAGCACCATCTCCTCTCAAAACCCTAGTTCATCTCTTGTATCCAATCTTGTACCAAAACCACAAATTGGTACCTGTGGGTTGCTAGTAGTGTTGATTACTCCTTGTAGTTGATGCTAATTGGTTTACTTGGTAGAAGATCATATGTTCAGATCCTTTATGCATATTATTACTCCTCTGATTATAAACATGAATATGCTTTGTGAGTAGTTACATTTGTTCCTGAGGACATGGGTGAAGTCTTGCTATTAGTAGTCATGTGAATTTGGTATTCGTTCGATATTTTGATGAGATGTATGTTGTCTTTTCCTCTAGTGGTGTTATGTGAACATCGACTACATGACACTTCAACATTATTTGGGCCTAGAGGAAGGCATGGGGAAGTAATAAGTAGATGATGGGTTGCTAGAGTGACAGAAGCTTAAACCCTAGTTTATGCGTTGTTTCGTTAGGGGCTGATTTGGATCCATTGTTTAATGATGTGGTTAGGTTTACCTTAATTCTTCTTTTGTAGTTGCGGATGCTTGCAATAGGGGTTAATCATAAGTGGGATGCTTGTCCAAGTAAGGGCAGTACCCAAGCACCGGTCCACCCACATATCAAATTATAAAAGTACCGAACGTGAATCATATGAACGTGATGAAAACTAGCTTGACGATAATTCCCAAGTGTCCTCTGGAGCTCCTTTCTCATTATTAGAAATTGTCCAGGCTTATCATTTCCTACATAATGGATTGGGCCACCTTGCTGAACTTTGTTTATTTTATTTACTTGTTACTTGTTACCATTTATCTTATCACAAAACTATCTATCACCTACAATTTCAGTGCTTGCAAAGAAAACCTTACTGAAAACCGCTTATCATTTCCTTCTGCTCCTCGTTGGGTTCGACACTCTTACTTATCGAAAGGACTATGCTTGATCCGCTACACTTGTGGGTCATCAAGTAATAAGTGATGCGACAAGTGTACAACCTCTTTGGCGTAGCCGTGTGGACCTCAGCATTATTGGGTTGGTCACTGAAGAAGTTGCAGTAGAGGTGGTTGTCGGTGTTGTGGAGGACGATCTAAGGCATCTATAGATGGTGTTGAGGGCACTGCTCTATTGTGATTGATGGTTCCGTCATTGGAGCAACTCCAGCGAGCCGTAAGACATCAAGGCTGAAGAAGTACAAGACAAACATCGTTAATCTCAAGTGGGATTGTAATAGCATCTCCAATAGATGATGTAAAATACATTACCAAAAAGTGATAGATGTAAAATTTACATCACCAGAAAACACTTGACTACAGCAGATGAGGTAAAAACTGTTGACTCTGAACTTAACTGTCGAAACTGAAATTTACTGTGGAATCTGAATGTTACTGGCGAAAATGAACGCACTGGTAGCAGAGAGGCACTTCATGTGTAGTTTAGACCGCTCGAGCACTAGTAGTAGAGAAACAGTGATCTAAATCAGCATGCGATCGACAAGGAACATAGTAGCAGATAGCAGTCGGAGTAGCAGCGCCTGGAGGAGCAGCGCGAACTAGAGCCAGAGCAGCAACTTGGGTAGCTGCAGCAGCCCGTGTACCAACATCAACAGCGCGAGTGAGAGCAAGAGCAGAGCAGCAACACGAGCGAGGGGAGAGCAGAGCAGCAGCACGACCGAGCGAGAGACGGAGCAGCAGCAAGATGAGCAAGCAAAAGCCAAAGTAGCATCAGCAGCAGCAACGTGAGCGACCAAGAGCCTGAGTAGCAGCACAAAATCCGGCTGGGATGGACGCTACCGCCGAAGGAGCCTCGCACTGGGGGAGAGCCGCCATGAAGATGCCGCCCATGACACCAGCTTCGAGGTAGCCGCGCCATGGGGGTGCGGGATCGAGCACCATCGATGTTGGGAGGTCGAGTTAAGGAGAAGGTGCGATGCGATGAGTGTACAATCTATTTGGTGGCTCCAAGTAGGCCTCAGCTTCATCCGAGGAGTTGGTGAGGATGATGCGGTTCCGGTGGAGCTGGTTAAGGCGGCACTGTCGGGATGGATCAGTCGTGATAGACGAGGCGATCATCGGAGCAGCTCCTTGGAGGTGGAGGACGGGGCGGCTGAACCGGCAGGACGACGAGATCTACGACGGATCCTCATCCAGGGAGGTGGATGAGGGACGTCAAGATATTATGGTGGACGACGTCGTCGGGGAAGAGGCTCCGGCTGGGCAACGGTGGGGTGGCGAACAGAGGAGGGTGGGATTTCACGGCTGGAGCAAAGAGGTTATGGCGGCCTGGGATTTCGAATCGCGAAAAGGAGGTGATGGGAGGGGGAACCATGACTTAGGGACGTGCTTTTCCAAAATGTAGGGTGTGTTACAAAAGTACGTCCATCGATTTGACTTAGCGGCCCTTTCAACTCAGGGTTAGAAGGGGGATTTCACGTGTCGGGATTTGGTAGCTAGAGGGAGTTTTCGCGCGTGTTGCAATTTCGGGATAGCAAGGTGCGGGTTGTGAAGGCACGAGATTTGGGAGCACGATATTTGAATTTTCGAGATAACAAGGCGTGGGTTGAATTTTAGGGACAATCCTAATGTGTAATAATGTACGTACCAAATCAATTCGCACTTCCCTCAACGAAAAAAATATTCACACCACACAAAGAGAAAGTCTTGTCCCGTTTTACTGTACAAATGCTATTCAAAGCTATGAATCCATGTTATGTCCAATTAAATTTTTTTGTTGGCTGTATCATGCATGTAACCTACTCATATGAACATTTTAGTGCATTCCAAATGTCTATACTACCGCTACCATTCGAACTAAATTTGAATTCGTTTCTCTATTTGAATAAGAATCTACCATCATGATTGTTGCCAAGTTAAACCATCATCACCCAACATGATTACTATAGTGATAGATATGAACTATGTGTACTATATGAACTCGAATTCAAAATTCTGAATACACTTGATGTTGATTCCAAATAATAGTACATTTGATGTACTAACTAGATCTTCATAATCTAAACCATGCTTCATACGTACACTATGTTTATCACACAAAGTATAGTGCCCCGCCCCCTACCTTATGACAAGTATTTAGCCCTGAGCTGCAAAATCCACACATTATCACAAATTCAAATAAATGTTCTATATATTGAACCCAAATCGGAGAAGTGCATCTTCATAGGATACCCTAAGGAAACAATTGGGTACACCTTCTACCATAGATCTGAAGGCAAGATCTTTGTTGCTGAGAATGGAACATTTCTAGAGAAGGAGTTTCTCTCGAAAGAAGTGAGTGGGAGGAAATTAGAACTTGATGGGGTAATTGTACCTTCTCTCGAATTGAAAAGTAGTATATCAGTGAAATCCGTTCCCATGATGCCTACACCAAATAGAGAGGAAGCTAATGATGATGATCATGAAACTTCGGATCAAGTTACTACTAGACCTCGTAGGTCGAACAGAGCATGTTCCGCACCAGAGTGGTATGGTAATCCTGTCCTGGAAGTCATGTTATTAGACCACGGCGAACCTACGAACTATGAAGAAGCTATGATGAGCCCAGATTCTGACAGATGGCTTGAGGCCATGAAATCTCATATAGGATCCATGTATGAGAACAAAGTGTGGACTTTGGTGGACTTGCCAAATGATCGGCAAGCCATTGAGAATAAATGGATCTTCAAGAGGAAGATGGACACTGATGGTAGTGTTACTATCTACAAAGCTTGACTTGTCGCAAAAGGTTTTTGACAAGTTCAAGGTGTGGACTACGATGAGATTTTCTCACTCATAGCGATGCTTGAGTTCGTCTGAATAATGTTAGCAATTGCCACATTTTATAATCTGGCAAATGGATGTCAAAACTGCATTCCTTAATGGATATCTCAAATAAGAGTTGTATATGATGCAACCAGAAGGTTTTGTCGATCCTAAAGGTGCTAACAAAGTGTGCAAGCTCCAGCGATCCATCTATGGTCTGGTGCAAGCATCTCGGAGTTGGATTATACGCTTTGATGAGGTGATCAAAGCATATGGTTTTATACAGACTTACGGTGAAACATGTATTTACAAGAAAGTGAGTGGGAGCTCTATAGAATTTCTAATATTATACGTGAATGACATATTGATGATTGGAGATGATATAGAATTTCCGGATAGCATTAAAGGATACTTGAATAAGAATTTTTCAATGGAAAAACTCATTGAAGTTGCTTACATATTGGGCATCAAGATCTATAGACAGATTAAGACGCTTGATAAGATTTTCAATGAGTACATACCTTGACAAGATTTTGAAGGAGTTCAAAAATGGATCAGTCAAAGAAGTAGTTCTAGCCTGTATTGTAAGGTATGAAGTTGAGTAAGACTCAAAACCCGACAGAAGATAGAGAGAGAATGAAAGTCATTCCCTATGCCTCAGTCATAGGTTATATAAAGTATGCCATCCTGTGTATACCTATTGTGTACCTTTCCATGAGTTTGGCAAGGGGGTACGATAGTGATCCATGAGTCAGTCACTGAACAGCGGTCAAAATTATCCTTGGTTACCTAAGAGGGCTAAGGAAATGTTTCTCGGTTATGGAGGTGATAAAGAGTCCGTCGTAAAGGGTTACGTCGATGCAAGATTTAACACTGATCTAGATGACTCAGAGTCTCAATCTGGATACATATTGAAAGTGGGAGTGTCGGGGAGACTGATCCACGAACACCTATGGGACTGGCGGACCGAGCCACTTTCGGTTCGGCGGGGGGCGGAGGTCGCACGAAGAGCAGATCGAGGCGAAGCACATGAGCAGTTTACCCAGCTTTGGAGCTCTCCGGAGAGATAATACTCCTACTGCTGCTTGTCTGGTTGTATTGAGCTCTCGCTCGGGAGCGCGGAGCGCTACAGTACACTATAGCTGCTAACAAGACCGAGCGTATATGATTTTCTGGGTTCGAACCCCTTCTACATTGCGCATGGGCCTCCTTTTATATGCTAAAGGGGTCACCGACAGGTGGCAACGTAGACAAGGGTACAAATGTAAAAAGAGAGGTGTTTGGTACAGCTACCTGTACAGTGTATCCTACCTAACCCTGACGGCAGGGGACAAGGGCATTAAATCCCTGTCTGTGTCGCCCAAACAGTGCAGAAAGGGACCGTCAAGGACGCCACCGTTCGCCACGTTGGCGATCTTGTCAGCGCCGCATGCCACCGTGCACCGCTGGCTGCACAGCCTCCTGCCACGCGCGCCTAGAAAAGCCCCAGGGCAACACGTTGGTGGATGCGCTGGAGCGTGGGTACAGGGTGGTTACTTGCCGCGGCAAGTGACTTGCCGCGGTCGTCGTCTTGTCGCTCCCGGAAGCTTGTCGCTCACCAGTCCTTGAGATGCCTTGGTTGGTCTTCCCGACAAGCTCCTCTTGCCGGGGCCTTGTCGCCTTGCCGGGACGCGTGGCGCGTTGCGGCAAGTTCCTTGGGATGCCTCGGTTGGCCTTCCCGGCAAGTTCCTCTTGCCGGGGCCTTGTCTCCTTGGCTTGAATACTTTGTTCTTGAATGGCTCCAAAGGAACCACGGAAGACCTTGACGGTCACCCGGCAAGCCTTGCCGCGGGGCGCTGCAACTGCCCGTGCACAAGTTCGGGGTACTAGGGTACCCCTACTCTAGTACACCGACAGGAGCCCCCGGGCCTGGGCCACACACGGTGCCGAGCGCTGTTGGGCCAGGCCCAAAATAGGGCACGGGCACACGCGGCCTGGGTTACGCCGAATCTTGCTCCGTATCCACCGCGCCCTCCCCTAACGGCACGCGTTGAATGCGGCGTCGTGGGAGAGATCGTGGGTGGTTTCTTTATTCGGAAGGGCGAAACATCCGCCCCCTTCCTCTTTATAAGCAGGGGAAACAGGGGCAGTTTGCCCATCTCTCCGTTTGTTTCTCCAACTCCAGAAATCTCCGCCGCTCCCCCCTTCTTCTCGAAGCAGAAAGAGAGCAGCGCTCCGCCCCCCCCCCATTGCCACCAGCATCACCAACGCCATCGACCTCCCTCACCACCTCCGCCATGGCTCCAAAAGCCGACAAGGCGAAGGGCATGAAGTCGGCCGAGGCTCAGCGGCTCGCGGTGCTGCGGAAGGAGCGGGCCCTCTTCCCCCCTCAGCTCGGTGCGCAGGAGCTGAGGGAGTACAACTACCTTTTCTGGTCGACGGAGATGCGAGCGCATCCGCGCACGAGGGTACTCCCGGCCACCGCTTCGAGGCTGGCTCCGAACGGGTATCCCTTCTTTGCGCTGTTCTTCTACTACGGGCTCTGCCCGCCTTTTTCTGATTTCTTCTACGACATTATGAACACCTACGGGTTCCGCCTCCTTGACTTCACCCCCAACGCCGTTCTGACCATGGCAGGTGCGAAAACTTTGTCGGAGTCCACCCAAACGTAGCCCTCTTCTGCCACTTCTTCATGCCCCGGGTCGAGAGAGGAGAGCCCCTTGCCGGAGGAATCGCTTGGATCTCGAGAACTGGCAAGAAGGACGCCTATCTGGAGGGAGAGCTCCGTAGCAAATGGGAAGAGTGGAGGGCAGAGTGGTGCTGGATCGTTGAGGAGAACCCGCAGCCTTTCACCACCCTGCGCCAAGCCCCAGTAGTGCGCGGCAATGATTGGAGCAATGTGGCCCTGGAGGACGACAGGCTGAAGATTGCCGTCACTATAGGCACAGTTGGCGCAGACTTTCTTCGCTGCTGCATCGCCCCCCTGCAGGAGAGGAGGAGACCCGCCTGGGAGTTCAAGAACTCGGCGGATATCATGAGGCTGCGCCCGGGCCTCAATATCAACTTCACGGTCTTGGAATTGGACGCGATGCTTCTGGAGCTGTTCAAGCGCGACCCTCAGCACCCTTTTATGTTGCCGCGGAATGTCGTTCCGCTGTGCAACAATTCTTCGCTTGACCGGATCCGCGCGATGATGTCGTTGTGCGACTCGCACGGAATCGCCCCAACTTGGCAAGAACCTGCGGATGACGTCGTGCAGGCGTTCTTCGACGACTTGGTAGAAGTGCCGATCCGCGCTGACGAACAGAAGAGCCTCACCCGCGACACCACCGACGCGGATCTGCAGCGCATCGCCACTAGGACGAAAGAGGCTGCCGCAGCAGCTGCCGCGGGCGAGTTCGGGTTCACCGTGGAGGAGGCGGAGGCAGCAGAGGCGGCAAGCCTTGCCGAACGCGAGGAGCTTGCCGGTGAGGAAGAACCTGCCGGGCCTGAAGCTGAGCCGAGCGAGCCCGGCGAGGAAGAGCCCGAACCTTCAGATAGCTTGCCGCAGGCAGAGCCCCCGGCTGCACCAAGAAGGCGTCTTTGCAGGGCCGGGGACGTAGTGGGGCGGCAAACGGGCCAACAGCCGCCAAGCCGCGCGACACGCTCTACCGCGGCAAGCACTATTGCCGCGGGAGCGCCTCACGCTGCTGCGACAACTGGAGCGGGATCTTCCCGGTCCACCGCCACCGCCCCCGCCAAGCGGGCAAGGGAACCTACTCCTCCGCCTCGCCGCACCGGAGGGGAGCCGGACTTCGATCTCTCCGCGCTCAGCTCCGACGAGGAAGAAGAAGAGTAAGTTTCTTTGGTGTTCTTGTAGTTCTTCAATCTTGTTGCTTTCGTCTTGTATCTGACTTGCTTCAATCTGAACCCATTCTTTTTCAGGACGCTGGCCCAGAGAGCGGCGAAGAGAGCCAAGGCCCCGGTGATTGTCATCGAAGACGATCCCACCGTGTCAGTAGGGGGTGTGTCTGAGACCCCCTTGACAAACCCGGCAACTACTCCCCAAAGCAGCCCCCAGCGCAGCCCCTAGCTTAAGTTTATAGTTTACTTCCTGCTGTCAGGCGCGCATGGGTGCCCTTTTCTCTACTGATATCTTGACTGTTGATTTGTGTAGGAGCAGAACAGCCTCACCAGGAGTGCCCGGAGGCCGCTCCCGAAGTTCCATCTGCTTCGACTACGCCACCAAGGGAGGAGTCCCCGGCAAGGGAGCGCTCTCCGGCAAGGGAGAACTCACCGGCAAGGGATAGTTCTCCGGCAAGGGACGGCACCAGTGATCCTCCGGCGGTTGAGACCGTGACCGTAGATCCTAGCACAGGTAACCTTCTTGCCTGAAATCTTCCCTTGGGTTCTTCTTCTTCTGATTTTCTCTTTGAGTATTTGCTTGACTCTTCTTCCTTCTTCCATTCGTCAGATCCATCCGCCACAGAGCCGATGGAAACCGAGGCCGCTGAAGGAGAGGCCGGCGTTGATGAACCCGCCGGCGAAGAGGCCGCCAAGGCTACCGCTGCAGAAGCCGGCGAGGGATCCGGCGATCGCACTGACGGCCCCGAGGCCGCAGGAGTGCCAGGTGCTGCACCGACCGCCGACCCCTCCGTTGCTGCTGCGGTGCCAGGCTCCAAAGAGCCCCAGCCCGACGCCTACTTGAAGTCCGGCAACGGCATCTTCATCAAGCTTCCCTGGGCGTCAAGCTCCAGGGCGCCGGTCGAGTGACAAATCCTGGACGGAGAGGTGCTTGCCTCCGCGGGGCTGACGCTGGTCGACGCGCCAAGCAGCAGCAGCGACGAGCCTGAAGAGGACCGGCTGCTACGGAAGCTGACGTCGCTCTACCGTGCCCGACAAGCCAAGCTGGCTTCCCGAGAAGCGCTTGTCGCGAGGGCGGGAGTTGATATCGAGAAGCGCGCGGAGGAGCTCCGGGGCCTCAGGCAGGAAGCTCTCCGGAGTCTGGCAGAGGGGCGGGAGCGAGTCGCCGAGGAAATGAAAGCCTTCCTCCTCGCGAAGGCTGAGGTTGAAGAGCAGCAGCGGCTTGCTACCGAGAGGCTATCTGTGTGGGAGGGTGATTTGGCGCAGCGCAAGGTCAACCTTGACAGCCACGAGGAAGAGCTTGCCGCGCGCGAGCAATCAATTGGCGGTGCTCTCAAGGAAGCAAGGGATGCTGCCGCAGCTGCTGAGGCCGCCAAGAAAGAGCTGGAGGCGAAGGTGGCGCAGCTGGAGGCCAATCTCAAGACGAGCGGCGAGGAGCTTGCCGTGCTCAAGAGCGAGCGCGAGAAGGATGCTGCCGCCCATGGCGAGCTGCAGGGTCTTCTCGCTGAGAGGAGCAAGGAGCTCAGCGCCGCCAAGGACTCCAACGCGGATCTCGAGTTGAAGCTGGCTACGCTGACTCAGATGCTGGACGGCGCCAGGGAGCGGGAGGCAACCTTGTCGGAGAAGATCAAGGCCGACGCGGCGCTGCCGGCGAGTATTGCCGTTACCCAGAACTCATTTAGGGAGACTATGGAGCACTGGACCGAGGGTCTGGCGAATATTGCCGCGATCATCGACGGGGAGCTGGCGCAGCTGGGGATGGAGGACTTCGGTTATCCTTTCGACGAGCATCTCCAACCCAGCGCCAAGCTCAGTTTGTTCTTCAAGGGCGTGGCGACGGCCCTCCAGCGGCTCCGGGAGAAGATCCCAAAGCAGCTGGCCGACGAGTCGCACAAGATCTACGCGGGAGTTCTTCAGAAGGTGCTGGTGAAGGTGGCCTTCCGCAACCTAGGCCTCAACCTCACCAACGTCCTCAGGTCCTTGCCGCCTGACGCTGATCTGGAAGCGCTCAAGGCCCTTGTCGCACCCATTGTGGACAAGGTGAGCGAGATCAAGAGGGTTGAGGGCGATCGCGTAGACTAGGCCGCCCGTTTACTCTTTCTCCTTGTCGCTGCTGGCCATATTATGAGATCAATCTGTTAGAGCTGCGACAAGTTATCTTGTAATATAACTCTATTTCTGGTATCGATTGCTACGTTATTTCCTTTACTAGATTCCTTCCTTTGTATGTTTTTACCCTACGCTTTTAGGGAACTTGTTGGCGCAGGCACCCGAGCCGCGAGCACTGAGTGCGGGACGTCAGTAGCCTGCTGGCGGTGCCGCTTCCGACAAGAAACCTTGTCGCGACTAGTTGCAGCACACTTAAGTTGTTGAGCGGCCTCGAAACAAAGTAAGGGCGCAACTAGCTACGAGTTGGTTCCTCCGCGCACAGGTTTTCCATACAAAGCACGGTCGTTCGAGGAACATAACTTAAAAATTAAAACTAATTGCTCAAACTTTGGCAACTTAGCTTTTCTGTCGTTTGCTTCCCGGCAAGGCGAAACTTCCTTAAACGACGCCTGGTCCACACCATTATCTTCTCCTTTCCCCCCTGGCAAACTTGTGTGCGAGGGAACCTTCCTTTCCTTTGTTGAGAAAAAGAAAGAAGAGAAAATAAAGATATGGAGCCTTTCGGCTCGTTGTTGCTTACCGGGGGTAGGTGCTGCACAAAGTGTCAGATAACGCATGCAAGAAAGAATATAATGCATGAAATTGACAAGATGTGCGGAGCACATGAGCTTTACTTAGGCACGGGGTCTGCGCCCGGCTTTGTACAAAGGATTACATGCAACATCGGCAAGACTTGCGCAAAAGGTGGTTGTCGGAACAGGTTCCGGCAACCGCGCCCTACGGGTAAAATTACGAAGATGCTCAATGTTCTAGGAGTTGCTTACCGGAATGCCATCTTCGGTCTCAAGGCGGACAGCGCCGGGCCTAGTGACTCTTTTCACCCGATAAGGGCCTTCCCACTTTGGCGTCAACTTGTTGGAATTCTTGGCGGACTGAACGCGCCGAAGAACAAGGTCGCCTTCCTCGAAACTTCTGGCATTAACCTTGCGGCTATGGTAGCTGCGCAAAGCTTGCTGGTATCGAGCAGCTCGTACAGCAGCCTGAAGACGGTCCCCCTCAAGGAGCAGCGCGTCATCTTGTCGCAGGTGCTCTTGCTCAAGCTCATCATAAGCGAGCACTCGAGGTGACCCGTATACGAGTTCCGTGGGGAGAACTGCCTCTGCTCCATAGACTAGAGCGGAAGGTGTCTGGCCAGTGGCTCGATTTGGCGTCGTCCTGATCGACCAAAGAACCACTAGCAGCTCCTCAATCCAGTTTCTTCCGCACTTGCGCAGCCTGTCGAAAGTCCTGGTCTTGAGCCCGCGCAGCACTTCAGCATTGGCCCTCTCCGCTTGACCGTTGCTTCTCGGGTGAGCAACAGAAGCGAAGCAGACCTTGGCGCCAAGATCTTGGACGTACTGCATGAAGGTGCGGCTCGTGAATTGCATGCCGTTGTCGGTGATGATCCTGTTAGGGATCCCGAAACGGCAAACAATCGACCTGAAGAACTTGACTGCTGACTGTGCTGTCACCTTCCTCACTGGTTCCACTTCCGGCCACTTCGTGAACTTGTCGATTGCAACGTACAAGTACTCAAAGCCCCCAGCAGGTCGGGGAAAGGGGCCGAGGATGTCGAGCCCCCAGACCGAAAATGGCCAGGATAAAGGGATCGTCTGGAGAGCTTGAGCTGGCTGGTGTATCTGCTTGGAATGGAACTGGCATGCTTCACACTTGGTTACTTGTGTAGTTGCATCCTGGAGGGCTGTCGGCCAAAAGAAACCTTGACGGAAAGCTTTGCCGGCAAGTGCTCTTGCGCCAATGTGGTGACCACATATGCCTCCATGTATCTCTGCCAACAGCTTCTGTCCGTCTTCCCGGTGAATACACTTCAATTTCACACCGTTGAGTCTTCTTCGGTACAGTGTGTTGTCGACAAACTAGTACATACTTGACTGCCGGGCTACTCTTTCCGCTTCTTCTTGCTCTTCGGGAAGTTCTCCTGTCTGAAGGAAATGGACAATCTGCTGTGCCCATGCTAGAGCTTATGGCTCGAGAACAAGGACTAAAGGCACTTCTGCTGCTGCAGGAACATCAGCTTCTACGGCAAGAACCTGTGGCTCAGTCGGAGCTTGATGTTCCCCGGCAAGCTTGCCGGGGCAAAGCTTGTCGGGAGCGTCTGCTTCAACGGAACAAACACTAAGGTTTGCCGGAGCAGACTGCTCCTCAGCACTCTTGGTGTTGATCTTGGGGACCTTCTTGGCGGCAGCTTCGGGGAGCTCTGCCGGAAAATAGTCGCCAGAAATCAACTTCCTCTTCTTGCCCTGTCCAGTTGATGGTGTTACAGATGGTTGAGTCAGCTTGAGCACAAAGATCCCTGGTTCCACAGGTAACTTAAGTGCGGCGCACTTTGACAGGCCATCAGCAATGTCATTCTAAGCTCTTGGAACATGTTCCATCTATAGGCTGTCAAAGTGCTCTTCTAGCTTTCTCACTTAATCAACATAAGCTTCCATCAACGGACTCTGATAATTCTTGTTCACTTGGCGGACGACAAGCTGTGAGTCACCCCTGACAATCAGCTTCTTGATCCCAAGGTCTGCCGCGATCCTGAGACCGGCAAGCAAACCTTCATACTCTGCAGTATTGTTCGTTGCTTGCTCCTTGGGAAAGTGCATCTGGACAACGTACTTGAGGTGCTCTCCGGTGGGTGCGACAAGTAGCACGCCCGCACCGGCGCCTTGCAGCGAGAAGGCACCATCAAAGTACATTAGCCACTCTTTGCTTGCTTCCTTGACGGGGATGCTCGTTTCCGGAATTTCTTCATCTTGTGTAGGTGTCCATTCTGCTATGAACTCCGCCAATGCCCTTCTTTGGATAGTTGAAGTGCTTTCAAACTTGAGGCCAAAGCTTGACAGTTCCAGTGCCCACTCGACAATCCTGCCTGTCGCTTCTGGATTTTGCAGTATCCTCTTGAGTGGAAAACGAGTGACGACTGTGATCTCATGTGCCTGGAAGTAATGGCGCAGCTTTCTCGAGGCCATGAGAAGGCCAAAAAGCAGTTTCTGCACACCAGAGTACCTTGACCTAGCCCCCTGGAGAAGGGAACTGACAAAGTAAACGGGCGCTGCATCATTCTTTTCTGTATCTCCTTATGCGTCTGCGCAGATCCAGCTTTGTCGGGACCAGAGCTTGCCGGATCAGAGCTTGCCGGACCAGAACTTACCGGACCAGAGCTTCCCGGACCAGAGCTTGTCGGTGAAGCCCCCTGCTTGTTGCTGGATGCATCTGCCGTTGTTGCTGGCTCATCGTCCGCCTCCCTCTCCGCTACTAACGCAGCACTAACCACTTGATTGGTTGCCGCTATATATAACAGCAACTTCTCCTGTGGCTTAGGTGCGACAAGTATTGGAGTGGAGGACAGGTATCTCTTTAAATACTGCAGTGCAGCCTCCGCCTCCGGAGTCCATTTCATTGGACCTGCCTTTTTCAATATTTTGAAAAATGGCAGGGCGCGCTCAGCAGATCTAGAGATAAACCTGTTAAGGGCAGCTACGCAACCGGCAAGTCTTCGTACATCCTTGACGTGCTTTGGTGCTTCAATCTGCTCAATGGCCTTGATCTTGTCGGGATTGGCTTCAATTCCCCGCTGAGACACGAAGAACCCGAGAAGCTTGCCGGAGGGGACTCCAAACACGCACTTCTCGGGGTTAAGCTTGAGGTTGATCTTGTGCTGATTTGCAAATGTTTCATCTAAATCTTGAATCAGGGTCGTCCTGTCTTTGCTCTTGACCACTATGTCATCCATCTAAGCTTCCACATTTCTGTGCTTTTGTGGCTCAAAAGCGTGGTGGACTACCCTTGCAAATGTTGAACCAGCATTCTTTAAACCGAAAGGCATCCGTACGAAACAGTATGTGCCACACGGGGTGATGAATGCGGTCTTTTCCTCATCCTCTTCTGCCATGAAGATCTGATGGTATCCTGAATATGCATCAAGGAACGAAAGCAAGTCACATCCGGCCGTGGAGTCAACAATCTGGTCAATGCGCGGCAAGGGAAATGGGTCTTTGGGACAAGCTTTATTGACATCCGTAAAGTCGATACAAAGCCTCCATTTCCCGTTAGCCTTGCACATGACTACAGGATTGGCCAACCACGTAGGATGGAGCACTCCTCTGACAAGGCCTGCTGCTTCCAACTTCTTGACTTCCTCTGCAATGAATTCTTGGCGCTCCACTGCTTGCTTCCTGACTTTCTGCTTGACGGGCCGCGCATGAGGACAGACGGCAAGGTGGTGCTCAATTACTTTCCTGGGAACACCGGGGATGTCAGACGGCTGCCACGCAAACACGTCGACGTTCTCCCGCAAGAAAGCAACGAGCACGCTTTCCTATTTAGGGTCGAGAGTGGCACTGATGGTGAAGGTACCACTAGTGCCGTCCTCCTTGGCGGGCACCTTCTTGGTCTCAGGTGGAGCTGCCATTGTCTTCTTACACTTGCCGGTGGAGCTCGAGGGTGCATCCTCGACGGTAGCGCAGCACTCCGAACAGGTGCACTTGTCGTAGTGGGCATCAGAGCTCTTGCCGGACTTGGTCTTCTTCCCCCCCCCCCCCGGGAGCTTCAGCGGCAAGTGAGTTGCGATCTGTTGCGGCTGCTGCTTCTCGGTAGATCTTGTCGGCACAGATAAGAGCATCCTTCTTGTCGCCAGGGACAGAGATGACACTTATCAGGCCTGGCATCTTCAGTATGTTGTATGCATAATGAGAGGCTGCCATGAACTTGGCGAGTGCTGGACGGCCAAGTATCCCATTGTAAGGCAATGGAAAGTCAGCAACATCAAAAGTGACCCTCTCAGTCCTGAAGTTCAGCTCGCTGCCAAATGTCACTGGCAATGTGATCTTTCCCTTCGGCTTGCTCCTTCCCGGATTGATTCCTTGAAATGTGCCGGTCTCTTCGAGCTCGCTATCAGGGATCTGGAGTTTCTGGAGCACCACGGACGAGATCAGGTTCAAGCCGGCCCCACCGTCAACTAGCATCTTAGTGACCTTGAGGTTGCGGATAGTTGGTGAAACCAACATCGGCAAACACCCGACCGCAGTTATGCGATCAGGGTGGTCCTCAATATCAAAGATGATAGGCGTGCTGGACCATTTTAGAGGCTTGTGTGACTCGACGGGTGGTTCTGCCGCATTGACCTCCCGCACCCACTCCTTGAGCTGGCGGTGTGAAGTATGCAGAGAAGCACCACCGTCAACGCACAGGACCTCTGTGGCTTTCTGGAACTCCTGCTCATCGGTTTCATCATCATCCATATCTTCATCATCGTCGTCATCTTCGTCCTTGTCGCGGCCGTGGGGAGGCCTGTCTCCTTGCCGCTGCTTGGCCATGCCGCGGCGTCCTCCCCGGCCGGGGCGTTTCTTACCGAATCCTCCAGCACCTTCCTGGGCTTTCTCCTTGTCGCGCCGCTCGTATTCAGCTTTCTGCTGCTCAACAAGCTGCTTGACCTTCTTGCAGCTCTAGAGGTCATGGCCCTTGGTGCGGTGGATCTTGTAGTATTGCTTGTTGGTGCCGTCCTGCTTGTGGGCGACTGCCACAGCTGCGGCAACTTCCTTGCCGGAGTTACCAGCTTTGGCTTCTTTGCCAGACTGCTTAGCGACTAGCACCTCTTTGCATTTCTTCTTCCTGTTGTTCCGCCGCCGGTTTTTCTTTGCCGGGGCGGTGTCCTCACTGTCAGATCCTCCTGCTCCTATATTCTCTTCGGGGAGTCTCCTCCCTTCCTTAGCACGTGCACACTTGTCGGCCAGGGCATATAGCTCACTGACGTCTCTGATCTTACACATCGCCATCTCCTCCCGCATTCTGCGGTTCCGCATGTTCTGATGGAACGCGCTGATTACCGCGGCAGGGTGGACATGTGGGATGTTGTGTTGTACGCTGCTGAATCTCTGAATGTACTTGCGTAGGGGCTCTCCTTCCTTCTGGGCGAGCAGATGAAGGTCACTTTCTTGGCCATGAGGCTTGTGGCCACCTGTAAAGGCGCCGACAAACTGATGGCATAGATCGGCCCAAGAGGATATGGAGTTGTCCGGCAAGGGCATGAGCCAGGATCTCACGTTGAGCTTGAGCACCAGCGGGAAGTAGTTGGCAAGGATCTTGTCGTCTCGTCCCCCGGCAGCCCGCACCGCGATGGTGTAGATGCTGAGGAACTCCGACGGATGCGTCTTGCCGTCGTACTTCTCTGGTACATCTGGCTTAAAATTCTTCGTGCTGGGCCACTGGACCTGCCGCAGCTCACGAGTGAACGCAGGGCAACCTACCGCGTACGGTAAGTCACCTGGTTCCCCTGGCGCATGCATGTCA
Organism: Triticum aestivum; assembly: GCF_018294505.1. Lineage (NCBI taxonomy): Eukaryota > Viridiplantae > Streptophyta > Magnoliopsida > Poales > Poaceae > Triticum > Triticum aestivum. Next base: position 368,268,121 of record NC_057807.1, read on the forward strand.
ATAGAGGGCCCAACGCGCTTGTCGGATTGACGTCGCGCTTCTCTTTGGCGCTCGATGCGAGTACGAGCGTCTTCTTGCTGTCGTTTGTGAAGAACTTGGCGCTGATCGCGACGAGCTCGTGGATCCGACGATGCGGTGGAGTCGCTGTCGAGGTGGATCCGGCAAGTCGGCGATCTTGGCCTTCGGGGTGGAGAGTGCATGGTGGTTGCACCCCCACCGGTTTCGTCACCACCGGTTCGTGCCTGGCAGTCCTGCCGCGGCCGCGATGCACTTGGCTGCCGCGGAGTGTCGCCGTTGGCAAAGCCAATGAGACTCTGAATGGTGGCCCTCCATTGGTCGATCTTGTCTTCCGTTGGAGGGTAATCCAGGAGCAGTTGAGCTCGCGCCAAAGCTTCTGCTGGAGTGGTGGGTGACAGTGGCGAACGGTGCGAAGAGCGGGATATGCTCGGACTTCTAACTATGTTAGAAGGAGCAGTATCCTGTCCAGGCGACCGTGTCTCGCTCATGCCAGCACGTTGGCGTGCATGTTGGTCTTGAGCACCCCGAGATCCACCAGCTCGATCTTGTCCCAACGAACGTATGGTACTGCGAATACCATGACGCTGTCGGTCCTGCGCCTCCTGAGGTGGGCGCGGAACATGTGCGGACGCCGAGGTCTGCGCAGCCTTGTCCTTGGACCTGGCAGCGTCGTGAGCTCCCTCGTTGATGTCCGTCCTCCCGTCGACGTCTGCCCCACCACTAGTTTGCTCCGGTGGTGGTGGGATCGACGTGGACGGAACAGCTGCCTCCGAAGCCTTCTTCTTCGGCGGCATGTCGATGAAGAAGATGAAGATCTAGCTCGCGTGAACGCCGGATCAGGTTCACACAATCTCGACGCCCCCTACCTGGCGCGCCAAAGATGTCGGGGAAACTGATCCATGAACAACTATGGGGACCGGCGGACCGAGCCCCTTTCGGTTCGGCGGGGGGCGGAGGTCGCACGAAGAGCCGATCGAGGCGAAGCACACGAGCAGTTTACCCAGCTTCGGAGCTCTCCGGAGAGATAATACTCCTACTGCTGCTTGTCTGGTTGTATTGAGCTCTCGCTCGGGAGCGCGGAGCGCTACAGTGCACTATAGCTGCTAACAAGACCGAGCGTATATGATTTTCTGGGTTCGAACCCCCTCTACATTGCGCATGGGCCTCCTTTTATATGCTAAAGGGGCCACCGACAGGTGGCAACGTAGACAAGGGTACAAATGTAAAAAGAGATGTGGTTGGTACAACTACCTGTACAGTGTATCCTACCTAACCCTGATGGCGGGGTACAAGGGCATTAAATGCCCGTTTGTGTCGCCCAAACAGTGCAGAAAGGGACCGTCAGGGACGCCACCGTTCACCATGATGGCGATCTTGTCAGCACCGCATGCCACCGCGCACTGCTGGCTGCACAGCCTCCTGCCACGCGCGCCTGGAAAAGCCCCAGGGCGACACGTTGGTGGATGCGCTGGAGCGTGGGTACAGGGTGGTTACTTGCCGCGGCAAGTGCCTTGCCGCGATCGTCGTCTTGTCGCGCCCGGAAGCTTGTCACTCACCAGGCCTTGAGATGACTTGGTTGGTCTTCCCGGCAAGCTCCTCTTGCCGGGGCCTTGTCGCCTTGCCGGGACGCGTGGTGCATCGCGGCAAGTTCCTTGGGATGCCTCGGTTGGCCTTCCCAGCAAGTTCCTCTTGCCGGGGCCTTGTCTCCTTGGCTTGAATACTTTGTTCTTGAATGGCTCCAAAGGAACCACGAAGGACCTTGACGGTCACCCGGCAAGCCTTGCCGCGGGGCGCTGCAACTGCCCATGCACAAGTTCGGGGTACTAGGGTACCCCTACTCTAGTACACCGACAGGGAGCAATTAGGTAGAGTAGCTCCGTGCAAAGTATTGTAGACATAGAAATTTGCAATATACATACGGATCTGAATGTGACAGACTCGTTGACTAAACTTCTCTCACAAGCAAAACATGATCGCACCTTAAGTACTCTTTGGGTGTTAATCACATGGAGATGTGAACTAGATTATGGACTCTAGTAAACCCTTTGGGTGTTGGCCACATGGCTATGTGAACTATTGGTGTTAAATCACATGGCGATGTGAACTAGATTATTGACTCTAGTGCAAGTGGGAGATTGAAGGAAATATGCCCTAGAGGCAATAATAAAGTTGTTATTTTATATTTCATTAATCATGATAATTGTGTACTATTCATGCTAGAATTGTATTAACCGGAAACTTGATACATATGTGGATACATAGACAAAACATTGTCTCCCTAGTAAGCCTCTAGTAGACTAGCTCTATAGGGGAACGTAGCATGCAATTTCAAAATTTTCCTACGCTCACGCAAGATCTATCTACGAGATGCATAGCAACGAGAGGGGGAGAGTGTATCCACGTACCCTCATAGACCGAAAGCGGAAGCGTTAGCTTAACACGGTTGATGTAGTTGCACGTCTTCTCGATCCAACCGATCAAGCACCGAACGTACGACACCTCCGAGTTGTGCACACGTTCAGCTCGATGACGTCCCTCGAACTCTTGATCCAGCAAAGTGTCGAGGGAGAGTTTTGTCAGCACGACGGCATGGTGATGGTGATGGTGAAGTTATCCGCGCAGGGCTTCGCCTACTGTCAGGACCCCGACTCAATGCCACATCGATCTAGCATGTAACACCTCATATCTCTTTGCGGCCTCACGCACGGTATTCCCACGGGTGTCGCCTTACCTTTACCCGGGACCGTTTGTGCCTTTTGGCACACGTATATGACAGTGTCGCTAGCATCTATATGATAAAGAGCCCGGGCTGACATGGCTAGTCGTAAACCCAAAGTGGCACAAACTTACAGGGACAGGCATCCATGACCCAGAATCAAACGTGTCGGTCATCAGCGAGTGAATCCAGGCTGTAGCACTGGGCTAGCAGGACTCCGGTGAACCGGGCTGTAGCGGGCTAACAGGACTCCGGTATTCATCGCGTGACATTTCCCCGAAGGGACAGACACAGGAACGAAGAAGGACACATGCCGGCCAGCCTAAGTGTTCCGGAGCAGTAGCAAGCTACCATGGCTCGGTGGAAACACTAGGAGACATTTCCCGGTAAGAGAGGCTACTAAGGATAAACAACTAGATAGCCAGATCCCACACATACCAAGCATTTCAATAACATACACACAATATGCTCGATATGTGCAAATACAACATGGCATCACAACATGACTCTACGACTCAAGTATTTATTCAATAGGCTCCGAGGAGCGAGATATTACAATCATGGGTCTCATGACCCAACACTCAGAGCATACAAGTCAAAGCACAAGCGGAAGCTATCATGTCTGAGTACAGACATCTATAAATGAAAAAAGGCTAAGAAGCCTGACTATCTACCAGATCCTGCCGAGGGCACAAGATCGTAGCTGAGGTAACAAGCTAAACGTCGAAGTCCACGTGGAACTACTAGCGAGACCGAAGTCTCTCTACAAAAACATAAAATAGGCAAACGTGAGTACAAATGTACCCAGCAAGACTTACATCAGAACTAACTACATATGCATCATTATCAACAAAGGGGATGGTGGAGTTTAACTGCAGCAAGCCAGCTTTGACTCGGTGGCTATCCTAAACTGCGACTGCAAGCAACTCTTTTGAGGTGGCGCACACGAGTCCACATATTCACCATATCAATACACCACTATGGATCCACTCCCATCTCCCCACAAGAACGCCATCCATAGAACTCACGCTTATCTTGCGTATTTTAGAGTATCCACTTTCACTTGTCTATGAACTGATATAAGCAACCCAGAAGTCCTTTTCCGCGCACACAACTATTCGAATAGATGATGTTAACCCTGCAGGGGTGTACTTCTTCATACATGTTTCCACCACTTAGCGTCTGCACACGACATGTGCTCGGCAGACTTCAAGCGAAAGCCGACGTGGGTGTAGACCACGACCTACCTAAACACTCAAGTCTCTAGTCCAGGTTTATCGCCTATTCGGGTTCCATCCATGAGGAGATCCGGTCGGAGTTTCGCTCACAGCCCCAAACGATGTGAACAGGGTTCTGTGACACCAAACGGGCGCCCGGTATACCCGGCCACGTGCCTACCGCATCACAGCCCACCCCTCCGGTCAGCGCTGTGCACGACCTCCAGCATACTACAAACACCAGAAACTACTTGCAACTCCTGGACAGGGGACTTGGGTGAATAAGAAGTCGAGCGGGGTCATATTTCAGGGCCCAATGTATGGTAGTAGCTGAATCATGGATCACAAATACAGAACTCAGTTCCTGAGGACTGCTTCAATGAGACAACCCACCATGTACTCCTACATGGCCTCTCACCGTTACCTTTTACCAAATCGTGTTCACACACTTAGCTCACACACAGTAGGACATGTTCACACACCTCTGATTCATCCCGGATGAATCAGACCTGACACAACTCTAAGCAGTAGCAGGCATGACAAACAAGCAAGAATGAGTAGGTACAACAGGGCTCAAACAACTCCTACTCATGCTAGTGGGTTTCATCTATTTACTGTGGAATGACAGGTCATGCAGAGGATAAAGGGGTTCAACTACCGCAGCAAGTAACAGTTGAATCGTTGTTGTCTTAATGCAGTAAAAGAGAGCAGGGCGAGAGAGTAGGATTGTATCGGAATGAACAAGGGGGTTTTGCTTGCCTGGCACTTCTGAAGATAACATTGAGTCTTCATCAGTGTCAACGATCACAATGTCGGAACATCGTCTACCGGGAGGGAATAGATACCGGCAACAAAGAAGAATTTACAATCAATGCAATGCACAATATGATGCATGCTCATGACATGGCAATATGAATGTGTTTGAGCTAATGCAACTAGCAACATGTTAAATGAAGTTGGTTTGAACACTAGGTTCAAATTCAAACTCCATATGTGAGAGTTTAAATGCCATTTATTTGTTTTGTCCAAAACAGAGGACAAACATTGTTCAAACATGCATGAAAATGGTACAGATGGATTCCTTGAATTTTTCTGATAATTTTTCATATATAATTTATTTCATTTGGAGTTACGGTTGAATTTCTATGATTTTTAGAAGTTTATACAATTTTCTGGAATAATAAATCATTTAAGATTTATTTAAATTCTAGAAAGGAATTATTGCGTCAGCATGACCTCATGCTGACCTCAGCAGGTCAACGGGCGCCGTCCAGGTCAAACTGACCAGTGGGCCCCGCGTGTCAGTGAGATTAGTTTAGTTAGAATTTAATTAAACTAAACTGGGTTAATTAACAGGGCTGGGCCCCACCTGTCAGTGACTCATCGGAGTCAACCAGGGCCCACCCGTGGTCAAAACCAACGTCAGCAGCGTCGGCGTTTAGCCGCCGGCGAGCCCGACGCGGCGGCGAGAGTGGTTTTGGCCGTTTCGGCCACCAAATGGGTCACGGAGGGCATCGAGGTGGAGCTGAGGACGAACCGCGGCTTTTGGTGGAGTCCGTTGGGGTCGGGGTGGCCGGAGTTGGCGCCGGCGACGACCTAGGAGGCGACCGGAGTTCGGTTGCGCGTGAGATTACGTTTCAGTTCGTAGAAGAGCGGGGCAAGGGGCTAGGAGGACGCTACGCATCGCGAGGAGTAGGTTGGACACTCCAGGGTGACCATATGGTCACCGGAGCATCGGCGGCGGCGAGCTCAGGCGGCGGTGCATTCCGGTCATCAAGGGGGCGACGGCTACGGCAATCAAACGAAGAGGGGAAGAGGGGGAAACAGTGGCGGAGCTCACAGCGGTGCCGTAGGGATGGTTAGCGGGCTCGGGGACGCGCCGGAGTGGCCGAATCGACGGAGAAGGGCGCCGGGGCCGAAGCTTGAAGATGATGATGATGGCGGCTGCTCGGGGCCCTTCTGGTCGCGTGAGACATCGAGGAGGACGAGGGCGTCTTGGTGGAGCTTCTTGGCGCGTCGGCGGGGCATGGGGCGGCCGGTGGCCGCGGCTATGGCGAACGGCGGCGACGAGCTCCGCTCGGGCTGCGCGAGAGAGAGAGCAGAGGAGGGGGAAGGAGTCGAGAGAGAGCGGAGAGCGAGGGGAGAGACAGAGGGGGCTACGGGGCATATCCAGACGCGTCGGGGGCGCCTCAGTGGCAAGCAGGAGGTGGCCAGGGCGGCGTCGGCGCTCGCCACCGAGCTACTTCGGTGCGAGGGGAGGAAGACGACAGGGGGGTTAGCGGTGGCGGGCTGGGCCGCACAGGAGCTGGGCCGGCTGGGCTGAGAGGTGAGCGCCAGGTAGTTTTCTCTCTCTCCTGTTTTCTATTTCTGTTTTTTTTATTTTGTTCTGTGTTGTTTTAGTTTAGTAAAATACTAAACCATTTTATAAAATCCTGGAAATAGTTATGTGGCTAGAACTAAAATATACCAAACCACATAAAATGTTCCAGTATTATTGGACATATATTATTTATATATCAAATATATATCCAATGCAAATAGTTATTTATTTAATTCAAAGGCCCAAAATAATTAACTCTGAGATACGAAAAATATTGTTTTGAGTTTTACCTCTTTGCAATATTTTCAGAGACTAAGAGGAACATTTTCTTGGACTTCTTTGAGAAGATTTTAATGTTGATCATTTTTTTGAAGGTTTCTGAGGCTTTGAAAAATCCCTCAATTCACATTTCATTTGAATTAAAACATGATGCTCACATGAGGTCTAGCCTAGTGCATAACAGGACCAGGGATGTGACAACTCATCCCCACTAAACAAAAATCTCGTCCCGAGATTCAAGCGTAGGGTAAGGTGAAGGGGGGACGCAAACTAGCACAATCTTCACGATCCAGGTTGCACTTCATAGGAACGTTGTTTCGATCACCATCTTTGTCTTGACGTCTTGTTCTGAGAACTCCAGTTATTATGACAATGAGAGGAGAAGGAGACTCTAGAAGGATCGATCTTCTTGAAGGTCGAACAACTCAGGATTAACTCACAGAATGAGACATAGCAACATCTCCCGAGCTGAGAGACGAAGCACACCTCTAGAGGAATGGAGTGGAACAAATGACGGAGGTTTACCAGGTGGACTACAATTCCACACTTACTAGGGTGGTAAACGGTTGTCAGCGTAGCGAGGAGTTGAGTTGCCATGATACCACGACGAACATCCTGGAGGAGGGTGATTCGTAGATTATTACCTTAAGTGGCAAAAAGAATTACCTTTGATTCAGAGATCACTGAGACTCTTTAAACCAGCCTAAGGCAATTCTCGAGCGATCGTTTGGAGGAGGTCGGTAGAATGGCATACTCGGACTTGGATGATGTGGATTACCTTGTTGAAGACAATGTCATAGATGATTTTGTTTATCATCAGAAATGGATGAGACCCATGGTAGAATGGCACATTAGCGGTGCAAGCTGGGAACAAAATGCAAATGCTGGGAATGATTCTGGTAACTGGGGAAGAACCCAACAATAGAGAGTGAATTCACTGTTTGAAAAGGTCATAGCATTGCCGAGGAAACTGAGAGCAATCCAGTTAGTACCGATGATAACACCTAGCGCTTGTGCGTGCTCTCAAGAACTTGAGCGTTTCCACAATCATCAAGGTTTTACCAACATCCATGTCAAGGATCCTGGCAACACAACATACTACCACGATGAACACTGACGGACGATGCGGATGCAAAAGAGGATAACACTTTCTTCGATTTCATCTTGGCGAGGCCAAGGAAATAAAATCTGGATGATCGACCGAGAGACATTTAGCACTCCGCTTCTAATGTTCTCCTTGATGTGCTAGCGTAATCCACCCATAGATATGGTTTGATATCTAGAACATCAAGTAAACTGGTCGGACTTCGGGAGCACAAAAATCCATAAGGAACAACTACTAAAATAAGTTCTACGAGATCCTTATGGGGAGGTGGCCAACTTCCTCAATCAAGATATTATAATAACAGGTCTTCCGGCTGGGTGTATTGGCCACAACAGCCACTTTACCGGTTTTCGAGGGACCGATATTATAGTTCTTGGGAAATGTTCCAAACCATCATATCTGCCTGAGATTCAGATCTGGTTGGTGTCAGGATATTCCAGACTCATCGAGTCTAGGAAGATAAATGAAAGTTTGCAACACAAATCGAAGAGATGACGTTGCGAGATTCTCGGGGAATGAACTACGATAGTAAGCTCCAAAACATGACCTGGTTCTGCTACAAACATGTGAACACGCTGTCCAAGACAAACATGACCACGTGGTAGTCTTATAATTAAACACTACCGAGTTTAGGTGGAGAACCATCATCGAGGATATCGAAGTCTTTACGCAAGTCCATGGATTAGATCCCAAGCGTAGACTTCTTTTCCTTGAACAAGTCAATCAGTGGCTTAGTGTGCTAGGGACACATATAGAATGAAGGTTGCAAGCCTCCAGACTACAGAATACTTCGCACGTGTGCATGACTGATTTGGGATGATTCCAAAGGAAACAAAACAATCTTCCTCGAATTCATGGCGGCAACTTGCATCAGATGCACATGAATTAAAGGAAGTTACTACCTTCATCCAAACATATGCTTCATGAACGAAACACGAAGAAATGCTTGCACAAGTTTCCAACACTAGGTTGATGTTCAACATGATTCATGGGGGAAGACAAAATGCTACTGATGGGCTCAACAACAACTCATCGGAATTTCCATATCACTGGACTTCCACCATCATGTGAACACGGTGATAGCATTGGTCAGACCAAGGATGTAAAGGTGTATGCTCGAGGGATCAACCACGAGTAAGACAACATTACGAGCATCGTTGGTACTGATTTGATTTGACGATAGCCCACACTCAAATCAAAGGATTGATAAGACAATAAGTCCATCAACTGATCACAGGGACCAATCGATGAAGATATCATCTTTCTTCAACACACTCTACACAAGAATATCCCTTTGGAACGAACTAAGTTAGGCAAGCTTTTATCTTCCAATTTTCCAAGTTGTTGTCTAGCTTAACCAACTAGCTCAGGGATATCCAACACAGATTCTTGGAGAAGGGTGGTTCACAAGAAACCAACTTGATCACGAGCTCAACACAGCGGTCAGGTGACGACCTGGTGATACTTCCGAGAAGACATTCAGAAAATCACGAACCACCGGTATGTTACTAAGCTCGAGAACAATCTTGCTTTCCAGGGCAAGACGATATGATCAAATGAGCGAGGACTTGACAAAATCCTAACTCATCAATCGAAATGTGCACCAGGAAGATGGACAAGGTAGCATGATCAATCTTAGAATGATGATTCAAGAACCAACACGTTAAGAATGAGGTTATTGTCCATTTAACTACCAAGCAACAAGGTTGCTAGGAGTATTGATTTCACACATCACAATTCATTTGTCGGTATTCCGGTTGCATCAACACGAGGACCGAGGAATGACAATGATGGAAAGAAGTATCACTGTACCAAGAGTTCATAGGATGGTGTGCAATTCCTACAATAATCCCGATATAAAAGATGGTAATACTCCAAGGTAGAACAGGGCAAAAGCTGGATTGGCATTTTGATCTGCGGAGTACAATTGTTTTGACCCAATCCTAGATATGGAAGAGGTACTGGAGTTTGTTTCTCCTAGTCATTCCGCGATAGAATGGCTTGACGGACCACAAGAGTAATAGGCATCGATAAACGAACGCACAGATACTCTTGACTATCAATTGATAGACGAAGGTCAGTAGACAACTAAAGAGGGACAACTCAAAGGAACATATGATTTTCTGAGTTGTGGATGCATAGATTAGTATGTCGAACCAAGTTCAACATGTTTCTTTCGGATAACCCATGCAGAGAAGTAGGACTGGCAGAGTCACGATTTATGAATGGAGAACTCCTCAAGAGTACTCTGATTGTGGTCTTTTGGTTCAAATAACTTCTGCCTGAATGGTTCATGGTATTTGGAGGAAGGAAATACCACGGACCTCGAGGACTATCACAAAGTTACTAATATCCTAAAGGAACTAGCAAACACTATCAACATGAATTAAGTAGAGTGAATCTCGGGTTCAAGACCCAGGAATAGAATACCTACTACTAAGTAGCACCACGAGATGCTTTCGAGAATGATGGCCAGAATCTTCACACTGGGAACACAAAACGTTGCTAGATTACTAGGTGACTCCCTAAAACACCTAGGGTCATAATAATAGCTCCAACATATATGTCAAGGCAATAAATTACCTCAACGCACCGATTAGTGTGCTTAATCTGGCCCAAAAGGACATCAGGAACGGGAGGAAAGAATTTGCAAATGCATCAGATAGTTTAGAAACCTGGGATGACTCGGACAGCATAACGGCTGTAAATGCTCGAAAAGATTTGAGACAATCACAAAAGTGGTGGCATAACCACTCAGAGGCACAATATCAAGGTTTCAAGATCAACACACATACAGAAGTAATAGGAACTGAAACGAGGCTTAAGTCCAACAGTTCTATAAGTCTACGGACTAGTAACACGTGATCCTGATAGAAAGAAGAGATAGCCTAGTTCTTAACCCCGTAGAAAAGATAAGATGACTCAGATCAGAAGGGCATGAGGTAAAGGAGTAAAAAGAGCCTTACGTTCCATCCCACAATCAATTCCCTTATATAACTAAAGAATTTCTAGACCCAACTTCGACCAGTTTGGCTTGGTAATCCTACAGGCAGTCAAGCTCTGATACCAACGCTGTCAGGACCCCGACTCAATGCCACATCGATCTAGCATGTAACACCTCATATCACTTTGCGGCCTCACGCACGGTATTCCCACGGGTGTCTCCTTACCTTTACCCGGGACCGTTTGCGCCTTTTGGCACATGTATATGACAGTGTCGCTAGCATCTATATGATAAAGAGCCCGGGCTGACATGGCTAGTCGTAAACCCAAAGTGGCACAAACTTACCGGGACAGGCATCCATGACCCAACATCGAACGTGTCGGTCATCAGCGAGTGAATCCAGGCTGTAGCACTGGGCTAGCAGGACTCCGGTGAACCGGGCTGTAGCGGGCTAACAGGACTCCAGTATTCATCGCGTGACATTTCCCCGAAGGGACAGACACAGGAACGAAGAAGGACACATGCCGGCCAGCCTAAGTGTTCCGGAGCAGTAGCAAGCTACCATGGCTCGGTGGAAACACTAGGAGACATTTCCCGGTAAGAGAGGCTACTAAGGATAAACAACTAGATAGCCAGATCCCACACATACCAAGCATTTCAATAGCATACACACAATATGCTCGATATGTGCAAATACAACATGGCATCACAACATGACTCTACGACTCAAGTATTTATTCAATAGGCTCCGAGGAGCGAGATATTACAATCATGGGTCTCATGACCCAACACTCAGGGCATACAAGTCAAAGCACAAGCGGAAGATATCATGTCTGAGTACAGACATCTATAAATGAAAAAAGGCTAAGAAGCCTGACTATCTACCAGATCCTGCCGAGGGCACAAGATCGTAGCTGAGGTAACAAGCTAAACGTCGAAGTCCACGTGGAACTACTAGCGAGACCGAAGTCTCTCTACAAAAACATAAAATAGGGAAACGTGAGTACAAATGTACCCAGCAAGACTTACATCAGAACTAACTACATATGCATCATTATCAACAAAGGGGATGGTGGAGTTTAACTGTAGCAAGCCAGCTTTGACTCGGTGGCTATCCTAAACTGCGACTGCAAGCAACTCTTTTGAGGTGGCGCACACGAGTCCACATATTCACCATATCAATACACCACTATGGATCCGCTCCCGTCTCCCCACGAGAACGCCATCCATAGCACTCACGCTTATCTTGCGTATTTTAGAGTATCCACTTTCACTTGTCTATGAACTGATATAAGCAACCCAGAAGTCCTTTTCCGCGGACACGGCTATTCGAATAGATGATGTTAACCCTGCAGGGGTGTACTTCTTCATACATGTTTCCACCACTTAGCGTCTGCACACGACATGTGCTCGGCAGACTTCAAGCGAAAGCCGACGTGGGTGTAGACCACGACCTACCTAAACACTCAAGTCTCTAGTCCAGGTTTATCGCCTATTCGGGTTCCATCCATGAGGAGATCCGGCCGGAGTTTCGCTCACAGCCCCAAACGATGTGAATAGGGTTCCGTGACACCAAACGGGCGCCCGGTATACCCGGCCACGTGCCTACCGCATCACAGCCCACCCCTCCGGTCAGCGCTGTGCACGGCCTCCAGCATACTACAAACACCAGAAACTACTTGCAACTCCTGGACAAAGGACTTGGGTGAATAAGAAGTCGAGCGGGGTCATATTTCAGGGCCCAATGTATGGTAGTAGCTGAATCATGGATCACAAATACAGAACTCAGTTCCTGAGGACGGCTTCAATGAGATAACCCACCATGTACTCCTACATGGCCTCTCACCATTACCTTTTACCAAATCGTGCTCACACACTTAGCTCACACACAGTAGGACATGTTCACACACCTCTGATTCATCCCGGATGAATCAGACCTGACACAACTCTAAGCAGTAGCAGGCATGACAAACAAGCAAGAATGAGTAGGCACAACAGGGCTCAAACAACTCCTACTCATGCTAGTGGGTTTCATCTATTTACTGTGGAATGACAGGTCATGCAGAGGATAAAGGGGTTCAACTACCGCAGCAAGTAACAGTTGAATCGTTGTTGTCTTAATGCAGTAAAAGAGAGCAGGGCGAGAGAGTAGGATTGTATCGGAATGAACAAGGGGGTTTTGCTTGCCTGGCACTTCTGAAGATAACATTGAGTCTTCATCAGTGTCAACGATCACAACGTCGGAACATCGTCTACCGGGAGGGAACAGATACCGGCAACAAAGAAGAATTTACAATCAATGCAATGCACAATATGATGCATGCTCATGACATGGAAATATGAATGTGTTTGAGCTAATGCAACTAGCAACATGTTAAATGAAGTTGGTTTTAACACTAGGTTCAAATTCAAACTCCATATGTGAGAGTTTAAATGCCATTTATTTGTTTTGTCCAAAACAGAGGACAAACATTGTTCAAACATGCATGAAAATGGTACAGATGGATTCCTTGAATTTTTCTAATAATTTTTCATATATAATTTATTTCATTTGGAGTTACGGTTGAATTTCTATGATTTTTAGAAGTTTATACAATTTTCTGGAATAATAAATCATTTAAGATTTATTTAAATTCTAGAAAGGAATTATTGCGTCAGCATGACCTCATGCTGACCTCAGCAGGTCAATGGGCGCCGTCCAGGTCAAACTGACCTGTGGGCCCCGCGTGTCAGTGAGATTAGTTTAGTTAGAATTTAATTAAACTAAACTGGGTTAATTAACAGGGCTGGGCCCCACCTATCAGTGACTCATCGGAGTCAACCAGGGCCCACCCATGGTCAAAACCAACGTCAGCTGCGCCGGCGTTTAGCCGCCGGCGAGCCCGACGCGGCGGCGAGAGTGGTTTTGGCCGTTTCGGCCACCAAATGGGTCACGGAGGGCATCGGGGTGGAGCTGAGGACGAACCGCGGCTCTTGGTGGAGTCCGTTGGGGTCGGGGTGGCCGGAGTTGGCGCCGGCGACGACCTAGGTGGCGACCGGAGTTCGGTTGCACGCGAGATTATGTTTCAGTTCGTAGAAGAGCGGGGCAAGGGGCTAGGAGGACGCTACGCATCGCGAGGAGTAGGTTGGACACTCTAGGGTGACCATATGGTCACCGGAGCATCAGCGGCGGCGAGCTCAGGCGGCGGTGCATTCCGGTCATCAAGGGGGTGACGGCTACGGCAATCAAACAAAGAGGGGAAGAGGGGGAAACGGTGGCGGAGCTCAGAGCGGTGCCGTAGGGATGGTTAGCGGGCTCGGGGACGCGCCGGAGTGGCCGAATCGACGGAGAAGGGCGCCGGGGCCGAAGCTTGAAGATGATGACGATGGCGGCTGCTCGGGGCCCTTCTGGTCGCGTGAGACGTCGAGGAGGACGAGGGCGTCTTGGTGGAGCTTCTTGGCGCGTCCGCGGGGCATGGGGTGGCCGGTGGCCGCGGCTATGGCGAACGGCGGCGACGAGCTCCGCTCGGGCTGCGCGAGAGAGAGAGCAAAGGAGGGGGAAGGAGTCGAGAGAGAGCGGAGAGCGAGGGGAGAGACAGAGGGGGCTACGGGGCATATCCAGACGCGTCGGGGGCGCCTCGGTGGCAAGCAGGAGGTGGCCAGGGCGGCGTCGGCGCTCGCCACCGAGCTGCTTCGGTGCGAGGGGAGGAAGATGACAGGGGGGTTAGCGGTGGCGGGCTGGGCCGCACAGGAGCTGGGCCGGCTGGGCTGAGAGGTGAGCGCCAGGTAGTTTTCTCTCTCTCCTGTTTTCCATTTCTGTTTTCTTTGTTCTGTGTTGTTTTAGTTTAGTAAAATACTAAACCATTTTATAAAATCCTGGAAATAGTTATGTGGCTAGAACTAAAATATACCAAACCACATAAAATGTTCCAGTATTATTGGACATATATTATTTATATATCAAATATATATCCAATGCAAATAGTTATTTATTTAATTCAAAGGCCCAAAATAATTAACTCTGAGATACCAAAAATATTGTTTTGAGTTTTACCTCTTTGCAATATTTTCAGAGACTAAGAGGAACATTTTCTTGGACTTCTTTGAGAAGATTTTAATGTTGATCATTTTTTTGAAGGTTTCTGAGGCTTTGAAAAATTCCTCAATTCACATTTAATTTGAATTAAAACATGATGCTCACATGAGGTCTAGCCTAGTGCATAACAGGATCAGGGATGTGACACCTAAGCACTACGAGAATATGACCGGAGGCATAAACTGTGGAGGGGGGCGCCGCGCACGTCTTGGAACAATTGTGTGTCATAGAGGCGCCCCCAACCCCGTATATAAAGGAGGGAGAGGTTAGGAGGCCAGCCCTAGGAGCGCCCCAAGTGGGAGGAGTCCCACTTGGGCTCCTAGTAGGATTCAGCCCCCCTTTTCCTTTTATCGGAGGGGGAAAGGGGGAAGGAGAGGGATAGGGAGAAGGAAAGGGGGCGCCGCCCCCTCCCCTAGTTCAATTCGGACTCCTCACTTGGGGAGGGTGTGCCACCCCTACGTTGGCTGGTTTGCCTCCCTCGTATGGCCCATATGGCCCATATCTTCCCCCGGGGGGTTCGGGTAACCCCCCCCCCCCCAGTACTCCGATATGTACCCAATACATTCCGGAAAACTTCAGGTGTCCGAATACTACCTTCCATTATATAAAACTTTACCTCTCGACCATTTTGAGACTCCTCGTCATGTCTGTGCTCTTATATGGGACTCCGAACAACCTTTGGTCACCAAATCACATAACTCATATAATACATATCGTCATTGAACGTTAAGCATGCGGACCCTACGGGTTCGAGAACTATGTAGACATGACAGAGACACTTCTCTGGCCAATAACCACTAGTGGAACCTGGATGCTCATATTGGTTCCTACATATTCTACGAAGATCTTTATCAGTCAAACCATAATGACAACATACGTTATTCCCTTTGTCATCGGTATGTTACTTGCCCGAGATTCGATCGTCGGTATCTTCATACCTAGTTCAATCTTGTTACCGGCAAGTCTATTTACTCATTTCGTAATGCATCATCCCCCGACTAACTCATTAGTCACATTGCTTGCAAGGCTTATCATGATGTGCATTACCTAGAGGGCCCAGAGATACATCCCCGATACTCGGAGTGACAAATCCTAATCTCGATCTATGCCAATCCAACAAAACACCTTTGGAGATACGTGTAGAGCATCTTTATAATCACCCAGTTACATTGTGACGTTTGATAGCACACAAGGTATTCCTCCGGTATTCGGGAGTTGCATAATCTCATAGTGAAAGGAATATGTATAAGTCATGAAGAAAGCAATAGCAATAAAACTTAATGATCATTATGCTAAGCTAACGGATGGGTCTTGTCCATCACGTCGTTCTCCTAATGATGTGATCCAATTCATCAAATGACAACACATGTCTATGGTTAGGAAACTTAACCATCTTTGATTAACACAAGAAGAATGGCAAGGGAAAGAAGGGGAACCTGGATGGACAAGACCCATCCGTTAGCTTATCATAATGATCGTTCACTTTTATTGCTATTCATTTCTTCATGTCACATACGTATTCCTTTGACTATGAGATTATGCAACTCTCGGACACCTGAGGAATACCTTGTGTGCTATCAAACGTCACAACGTAATTGGGTGATTATAAAGATGCTCTATAGGTATCTCCGAAGGTGTTTGTTGGGTTGGCATAGATCGAGATTAGGATTTGTCACTCCGAGTATCGAAGAGGTATCTCTGGGCCCTCTCGTTAATGCACATCATAAGAAGTCTTGCAAGCAAAGTGACTAATGAGTTAGTTGCGGGATGATGTATTATGGAACAAGTAAAGAGAGTTGCTGGTAAGGAGATTGAACTAGGTATGAAGATACCAACGATCGAATCTCAGGCAAGTAACATACCGATGACAAAGGGAATAAGGTATGTTGTCATTACGGTTCCATCGATAAATATATTCGTAGAATATGTAGGAACCAATATGAGCATCCAGGTTTCTTGTTGGTTATTTACTGGAGAGGTGTCTCGGTCATGTCTACATAGTTCTCGAACCCGTAGGGTCCGCACGCTTAACGTTTGATGACGATTTGGTATTATATGAGTTATGTGATTTGGTGACCAAATGTTTTTCGGAGTCTCGAATGAGGTCACGGACATGACGAGGAGTCTCTAAATGGTCAAGAGGTAAAGATTGATATATAGGACGATAGTATTCGGGCACTGGAAGTGTTCCGGAGTGTATTGGATATTTATCGGAGCACCGAAGGGGTTACCGGACACCCCGAGAGGTTAATGGGCCACATGGGCCAAAGGGGAAGGGGAACACCAGCCCACAAGGGGCTGGCACACCCCTCCTAGGACACTGGCCAAGTGGGAGAAGGAAAGGGGGGAGTCGGCCTCCCCTTTGAAAGGATCGATATTGTCGGGGGTTGGGTGTGACATATGCCAATGGATGGCTTATCATGGTGGGAGCGAGTAGAACGTCGCCGGTGCCTGGAAGCGTACTTTACCCAAGTTCGGGGCTATCCTAGCAGATAACACCCCTAGTCCTGCTCTACGGGGTCTCCGCATGATCAGTAAGGCACAAATGATAGAAAGGTGCTCCTTGAGCTGCGTTCTAGAGGCAGAAGGAGGCAAGGCTAGCTCCCTTCCTTCTCTAGGGATGTGGCTAGTTCTAATGGGGTGGGAACCCTTTGCATGGGTGCCCTGGGGGGTTTATATAGGCCTACCCCCCAGGGGTACAATGGTAATCTGGCCTGGTGCTGGGCCCAGCTGTCAGTGTCTCCCGCCTCCGGCTTCTCCGCCGACCACTCGGGCCCGCCGCCTGGTGGGCCCCGTCGACTGGTCTGGTACGGAGCCGACAAGCCGCTTCCGCCGTTGGCGAGTCTGGTTGGTGGCTTCTTATTTTAGCCGTGCTGCTGATGAAATGGGCTTGGTCAGCTCAATGTGGCTACAGTCGCGCCGCTTGGCGGGAGATCACTATAGCCACACCTGGTCTCATCAGGTTAATGGCGCACTCGCTTCGAGGGAAGGGTCGGCCGCCTGCTAGAGGCCGGCCTTCCCCAGGTCCGACTAGTTCGGCATCCGCCGTCTTCCGGGGTGTCACTGCCCAATAGGGCCCGCAGCCTACAGGCCATACTGACAGGTCGTCATGGGGAACACGCCTCCGCTTGTCCGGTGTGACGTCAGGAGGAAGTGGCAATAGTGCCACGTCGTGCAGAGATCTCCGCCTGTTTGGGGCACTGTGGCCACGCCAAGCCCAGGATTCAGGGGTGAGGGGATTCACTGTAGCCACGCCCTATCTCGTCCTCTTGATGGGGGCATAGACTCTGAGGGCGTCAGGTGGCCGCCTGCAGGACGACGTTCTCTCTAGAGGTCGGCTAAACGGAGCCGGACGCTCTTGGTGCTGTCTGCGGGTGATCGTTCATCCTCCAGTGGCCGACTGTTGAGCCAGCCGGCCCCTGGAGGGTGGAGCTTCAGCTTGGGACACTGTGGGGCGAAGCCGGCCGAAGGTTTTGACAAGTTCAGGGACACATGTGAGGCTACACGTGGCCCATTACTCCGATAGTAGTCCCCGAAGGAGGTGAGGCGTTGTGGTCGAGGGGCCGCAAAGTCTCAGCGGCTTCGCCCCTCACCGTGCTCCGGGAGAATGTTTGATTCGCCTTGCGGTGCGCCAACTACTGGAGTTGGCTTTGACTAGGTGGGATCGCCGGGCGACTTTGAACTTCAAGGCGGGAAAACAGGTGGCGTGCCTGCTAAGCTTCCCAGGGCCGCTGCCCGCCACAGGCACGCCATGTGGCGCACGCCAGCCCGGCCAGGCTGCCACCCCACGCTCCCGATGGGACGTGACAGTGGGCCGGGCCCACCACTACCAGGCCTCGGCGCGTGGGCGGATCCGCTATGCCAAGGTGGGCGGTTGCGATTCCCACGAGCATTCAAGGCGCAGTAAGTTTGCACGGTAATCGGGGGGTCGTGGGTTCGTGGGCGCAGTTAATCCCACAATCCCACGCCCCGCCCCCATGGCTTCGTAGCCCTAGGCCTATAAGTAGGGGGGAGGGGTGCAGTGGAGCAGGCGCGCCCCCTCCCACACTCTCTTCCTCCTCCTGCTCTCTCCGACATTGCTGTTGTCACCGCTCCGTGCTTGTCATGGCGCTACCGCCGTTCGCCACCGCCGAGCCCCTCCTTCCTTCGCAGCCCCGCCTGAAGCCATGGCGTGCGAGTAGGGCGGCGACTAGGATGGCTCAACGGTGATTGAAGACCATATCTCCTTCCTCCGGGACACGCGTCGGATGCCCAATGCGGCGTTCGTCAAGGCGCGGGTGCCGCCGGCAGAGGAGATTTCACCGGCGCCGAAGGGGAACGAGCGGGTCGTCTTCCGCTTGCACTTTCTCCGTGGCTTCGGCCTTCCGGTGAGCGGCTTCCTCCGCTCGTTCCTCGACTTCAACCATCTCCAACCGCATCATCTGATGCCCAACACCATGACCCTGCTCTCCGCCTTCGTCACGGCGTGCGAGGGCTACATCGGCATCCTCCCCACACTCGAGATGTGGGGAGCATTCTTCTACGGGAAGCTGGGCACCTCTGCCAAGGACACGGCAGCCGAGTGCGGCGGATTCGTCGCCGTGCGCCGGCCGGCGAAAAGGAATGCCTTCCCCGTCATCAAGCTATCATAGTCGGTAAAACTGTGGCAACAGTCTTATTTCTACGTTGAGAATGTTGATCCAGCTGTCGACTTCATCAACCTGCCGGCCTACAAAGCCGGCCCCCCTACCGGGCTTCGGCCCAACTAGGGCTACAAGCCTAAGCCGGTGTCGGCGGACACGGCAGCTGCCATCGGCCGACTCCGGGTGCTCCAGGAGTCGGAGGGCCTCGTGGCCTCCGACCTCCTCATTGCCATCGTCGAGCACCGGGTCCTCCCGCTCCAGGGCCACCTTCATTTGATCTGTCGGATGAGCGGGCACCGCGACCCGAGCCGGTTGTGCACGAGGGAGATGCCGACTGCTGAGGTCGCGAGGATGGTGAACGAGATCTCCGACATCAAGGTGTCGGAGGGAGACTGGCGGTTCGGGAAGCGGGCGTACTCCCGCGACAACCCGCCACCTGTTGTAAGTCCCTCAATTTCTTCTTTTAGTTCTGTCTTTCAGTCTTGTTCTTGTCGTGATGCGACTCCCTTCTGGAGCGCAGATTTATATGTCCGAGGCGACGGCCGCCATCGTGGGGCCGGGTGGTGACTACCTACCGGACAGGGCAGTGAGCGACATGGACGACCCCGACTTAGGGGCGGCCGCCTTGGCGGACGATGCAGCAGGCGGCGGCGACGGAGCTGGCGGCGACGGAGCAGGTGGCTCCGAGGAGGGCAGCGGCATGGAGACCTGGCCCGATGATGATGATGACGAAGACGAGCCGCGCCCCGCCCAGAGCACCGCCAACACCAGCGCAGGCCCCTCTACTAGGCCACCCGCCTGCGGCGGCAAGAGCAAGAGAAAGCAAGGCATTGTCCTTTTTGGCAGCGCGCCGAAGAAGCCCAAGAACCCGGCCGCGGCGACCAGGCGGAGAGAAGCCGCGGCCAAGGTGGCCAAGTACCAGAGGAAGCTGAAGGTGCCAATCATGGTGTCAGCATAAGCACCCTTCTCACGCTTCCACCTCTTCGCTGATCTAGCCTAAAAAACTTTTTTGTCTTGTCTTTCTGTCTCACAGCCCTGATCACCCTCGAGAAGTCGGGCGCCGCCTCGATCATCAGGTTGGCGGAGACCTCCTCCACCAGCCGGCGAATCGACCCGGCCGCCGACCTCCGGGAGGTGAGGGAGTAAAACACGCGGGAGGCACGTGAAGAAGTGGCCGACCTCCTGGCGAAGGCGGAGGCGGACAAGACCGCAGCATCCGCGGTGAGGAAGCTGGCGCAGGCGGAAGCCGAAGCCGCAGAAAAGGAGCGGCTCGCAGAGGCCGCACGCAGCCAGGAGCCGCTGCTTGTGATGCCTCTGAACACCGCACCGCCTCCACTGGAGTTTGAGGCGACGATTGGGGGAGGTGGCGACGAGCAGCCGGTCATGGAGAGGGAGGGAGGTGACATGGCCATGCCGGACATCATCGTGCCGCCGCCACCACCGACCAGCGGAACGCAGGACGAGCAGCCGGCCGCTCCGCCGGTGCCACCAGCCGGGGACGTAGTGGCGACAGACCTGACTCCTGAGGTCCGCACACCCGCACGCCGCCGTCTTGCGAAGGCGGCCTCGGCACCGCGGCCGCTGGAGGTCGGTCCCGCGAGCTCGTCGGTCCCCGACACCGAAGCGGCCAGCGCTGCGCCCGCTGGCTGGGTACGAGGAGGCGAGACGAGCGCCCTGGCCCAGGCGTCCCTTGATGTCCAGGCCAAACTCCGGGCCAAAGACGAAGCCCTCAAGCGATGCAACGAGGCATTCCTGGAGTCGCGGGCAGCCATCCGCGTAAGTTTCCTTTGCTTCTCTTTATTTTAATCTTCTTGCTTTCTTCGTGGGGGCGCGCAAGCGCACCCATTGGGTGTAGTCCCCAAGTTTCCGGCCGGTTGCTGAGCAGGCGGTCCGGAACTTTAACTTTCAAGCGCCAAATGATGACTTTATCTGATATCCCTCTTGCAGGATTACCACAATCTTCGCGTGGTCACCTTCAACTCCAGAGTCTGGGAGCTAGAGACACAGACCGCCCATTTGTCTGAGAGCCGGAGTAAGTTTCGACTTTCATTCTTTGCGGGGGCACGCTGGCACACCCGCGGGCTATAGTCCTCGAGGTTCGGGCCGACTGCTGAGCAGTCGGGCTGAATCTCCTCAGTAATTTTGTTTTTGCTGGTAACTTCTTCTCTGCGGGGGCGCGACGGCACACCCGCGGGCTGTAGTCCCCGAGATTCGGGCTGACTGCTGAGCAGTCGGGCTGGATCTCCCTGGCAACTGCATCCTTCTTTGTTGTTTGACTGATATGCTTTCTTCTTCTCCTTTACAGAGGCTAACGCCGCCTTGTAGCAGCAGCTGGGCGAGGCCAACACCGCCTTGCGCGGCAAGGAGGCGGAGTGCAGCAAGCTGGCCGAGGAGCATGACCGGCTGGTCACTCAGCTTGCGGAGCATGAGGAGGCCCTCAGGATAACTCATAGGGAGGCGAAGGCGAAGGAGACCGACCTCCTTGCCGAGTTCGAGATCGAGCGCTCCGCCTAGGCTGACAAGGAGGCGCAGATGACGGCCTGCTTCAGCAGCATCGAAGACTTGGTCGATGGTGCGCTTCATTTTCTTTGTTTCTTGTTTCGAGCTGCCGGCATTTTTTAGGCCGACTGCTAGTTTCTGACTTTGGCTTTCCTTGCCTTCTGTCCAAGCAGACTTCTCTCCTGGCCACTCCGTCGCCGCGAACCAGATCATCAAGGCCCAGCGCAAGGAGCGGAGGGTGGAAGGTGTGCAGATTGCCGCTGATGCCCCCCAGACCCTCAACGAGCAAATCCTCAGCATCCAGGCCCGTCTTCGGCCTGCCCATCAAATGTTGCACCGTCTTCAGTGCGTCGGGGCCCAGGCGATTTTCGCCCTCTGGCCAGGCGTGCAGGCTCCACGCACCCTAAGTCGGACTGCCGACTGGCTGGAGGTGGCGGCCGGCCGCCTGGAGGCCTGGAAGGGCTCTGCAGCCCGGGCAAGAGCGTGCCGAGCCCTGGAGTTCATCAAGGCATGGTACCCTGGGCTAGATCTAGCCCAGTTGACCATGTTTTGGCTGGAGGCGCAGGAGGAGCTGGTGGCGGTGGAAGCCGATCTTATCAACAGGGCGGCGGCGATCGCCGACTTCACCGACACCAGCGTCTTCGTCCCGGAGGTAGTCGAGGAAGGCGCCGAAGCGCCGCCGGACTGGCTCGGGCTGAACCCGGAGGACAGCGAGGATTCAGGTGAAGTCATCGATTCTAGCGATGAAGGGGAGGAGAAGGAGGAGGAGGAGGAGGAGAGCAAAGACGACGTGCCGGAGGTTGGAGCGAATGGTCAGCTCCAACCTGACTGGGCCTCAAGCAACGATCTGCGCTCCAAAGCGCCGACTGCTGCTGTAGGCGGCCAGGCGGAGATCGACCAGCCGCCCGTTCCTCCAACGGACGCCACCCACTCTGCCATCTAGCCCTCCGCCGTCCCGACTGGTGCCGCCGACTCCACCGCCCAGCCAGAGCCGCCTGCTGCACCAACCGGCACTCCGACTCCATCATTCAGCCGGAGCCCTCTGCTGCACCAACCGGCACTGCCGACCCCAACATCCAGCCGGAGTCTTCTGCTGCTCCTTAGGATGTTTTATCTTTTTCTTTTCTTGCTTGCTTGTTTGGACAACTTGATTAAATTTGCGCAATTCCACCCGTGGGGTGTATATCAAACTTTGTTGAATGCCAGCCGATAGGCCTTTATCTATGTAAATATCTTATCGCAATTTGCTTTGCCGGCTTCTAACTTTTCTTGCTTTATACTCCTTGCTTTTTTCCTTTGCCGCCCTTCCTTGGCTATACTCTTGCCTGCCAAGCAGCCGCTCTGCGGACTACGGCTGGTTTGAGTACTTAGCTTTTTGCGGGAGGGCAAGCAAGTACTTAGCCGTTTGGAGTGTTGGCAAGGGGAGCAGAAGCCGGTCAGCCGGCTGCTCGGCAGCTGGTCGAACAGGCGCGATGCCAGCCTCAGCTATATGCGTTCTTTCCTTAGCCAATTTTCATGTGGGCACTGTTTTGCAACCTTTCCCCACCATTCAGTCGCTCTGCGAGCTGTGGCTTCTGACAGGGGAAGTTTTTTGTGCCAGCACACTACTTGTCCGGCTGCAGGAGGCGGCATATAGCAGAAGGCGGCGAGCCTCCGGGCCGACTGGTCGAACCCGGTGCCAAGCGGAAATAATAAAACATTACATACTCATAGGCATAACACTTATCATATAGATAAAAGGAGGGTAGTCCCCGAGTTCTTCTCGGGGGACCCGGAGTCTTTGTACATAATACAAAAGGTAGCGTGATACATACTGCTTTCAACTGTAAAATCTTCAGAGGAGGTTTGCGTTCCATGGCCTCTCCGTCTCCTTGCCTGAGTCATCTCTTTTACGTGCTCTGGGCTTCTGAGCGTCGATCAAATAGTAGGAATCATTGCCCAGCACCTTGCTGATGATGAAAGGGCCTTCCCAAGGTGCCGAGAGCTTGTGTTGGCCGGCTGTTCGCTGGATCATCCGGAGCACAAGGTCTCCCTCTTGGAAGTATCTTGGCTTCACCTTGCGGTTGTAGTATCAGCGCAGACTCTGCTGGTAGATGGTGGACCGGCTGAGTGCCAGTGGCCGGCCCTCTTCTAGCAGGTCGACGCTGTTGAGAGAGTCCTGGATTAGGGGGTGTCCGGATGGCCGGACTAAGACCTTTGGCTGGACTCCCGGACTATGAAGATACAAGATTGAAGACTCCGTCCCATGGCCGGATGGGACTGTCCTTGGCATGGAAGGCAAGCTTGGCGATACAATATGAAGATCTCCTCCCATTGTAACCAACTCTGTGTAACCCTAGCCCTCTCCGGTGTCTATATAAACCGGAGAGTTTTAGTCTGTAGGAAGAAAAACAATCATACCATAGGCTAGCTTCTAGGGTTTAGCCACTCCGATCTCGTGGTAGATCTACTCTTGTACTACCCATATCATCAATATTAATCAAGCAGGAGTAGGGTTTTACTTCCATCGACAGGGCCCGAACCTGGGTAAAAACATCGTGTCCCTTGTCTCCTCTTACCATCCGCCTAGACGCACAGTTCGGGACCCCCTACCCGAGATCCGCCGGTTTTGACACCGACATTGGTGCTTTCATTGGGAGTTCCTCTGTGTCGTCGCCTTTAGGCCCGATGGCTTCTTCGCTCGACAATCGCGATGCGGTCCTGGATGAGACCTTTCTCCCCGGACAGATCTTCGTATTCGGCAGCTTCGCACTGTGGGCCGACTCGTTTGGCCATCTGGAGCAGATCAAAAGCTACGCCCCTGTCCATCAGGTTAGGTTTGAAAGCTTAAACTACACGGCCGACATCCACGGGGACTTGATCTTCAATGGATTCGGGCCACGACCGGGCGCGTCGCACTGTCTCGATGGGCATGATCTAGCTCTGCCGCAGGACAGCGACCAGAGCGCCGCTCAGGTGTTCACTCCGACCATTAGTTCGGAGCCGACTGCGCTAGCCAGGGATGGACGGTTGGACGCCGCCCCAGGAGCCGCAATCTCTGCGGCGATAGAGCCGAATACCAGCCAAGTCCTTTGCAAGGCCGGTAACTCCAAGGTGCCGGACTCCATTCTGGACTCTGAATATTCTGCACCCCTTTCGATCAAACCCGATCGGGCTCCGATCATGGAGTTCACCGCCGCGGACATCTTTCAGCACTCGCCCTTTGGCGATATCATAAATTCGCTAAAGTCTCTCTCTTTGTCAAAAGAACCCCGGCCGGACTACATTCGGGGTGGTTGGGATGCGGATGACGAAGTTCGAACCCCACCCACCACCCACTTGATAGCCACTGTCAATGATCTAACCGATATGCTCGATTTCGACTCCGAAGATATCGATGGTATGGACGCCGATAAAGGAGACGATCAAGAACCAGCACCTATAGGGCGCCGGAAAGCCACCTCATCATACGATGTATGCATGGTGGACACATACAACAGAAACGACAACGAGGACCAAAAGGATGCGGCCAGGGATCGGTCCCCCGAAAAACAATCAAACCGGTGGCATAAGCGCAAGGCCAAGCCCCACCTCGACAAAGACCCAGCCATAGAGCAGGGTGACTCAACGGACGATGAACACGCCATAGAGCATCCGTCCAAATACGGCGGACAATCCGAACAACCAATCCCCGGGAAAGATAATTGCCCGGACGACCTCACACCAGAAAAATTGCTGGAACATCAGAACCACCATCAAAGGCTCGTCGCCACTGCACATAGCCTCAGAAAGCAGAAGCAGAGGCTCAAGACAGCGGAAGATGCGCTCAGGATCAGATGGGGCAAAGTACTCAATACCGCACACAAGTACGGCAGTAGTCGCCACACAAAGAGCTATCCGAAGCGGAAACTACTACTGGAATTTTACGAAGAGGCCATAAAGCCCCCATAGTCAAAAAATAAGGAAGCCACAAGGTCGGATAGACGACCCTACGATCAATCTCACGCATCAAAGGACGCCGCACTCAATATGGCGCGCGATCCGTCCAAGAATTCGCATCAGAAAACTGGCCCAACCAGATCCATCTATAGGCTAAGAAAGCAAGCTCAAGTGAGTGAGGCAACGCAAAAAATACCCGAACATCGCGGCATGCCTAAATATAGGGGCGCCGCACACCCCCTATGTTTAACCGATGAGGTGCTGGACCATGAATTCCTAGCCGGATTCAAGCCAGTGAACATAGAAGCATACGACGGAACAACAGACCCTGGAGTCTGGATCGAGGACTACATCCTCCACATACACATGGCCAGAGGAGACGACCTCCACGCCATAAAATACTTACCGCTTAAGCTCAAAGGGCGAGCCCGGCATTGGCTTAAAAGCCTTCCCGAAAACACCATGGGAAGTTGGGATGTGCTTGAGGATGCTTTCCGGGCAAATTTTCAAGGGACCTATGTCCGGCCCCCGGATGCAGATGATCTGAGTCATATAACTCAACAGCCCGGAGAGTCAGCCCGGTAGCTCTAGAACAGATTCCTTATCAAAAAGAATCAGATAGTCGACTGTTCGGACGCAGAGGCCCTAGCAGCTTTCAAACATAGCGTCCGAGACGAATGGCTCGCCAGACACCTCGGCCAAGAAAAGCCGCGAATAATGGCCGTGTTAACAAGCCTCATGACCCGCTTCTGTTCAGGAGAGGATAGCTGGTTGGCAAGAAGCAGCACCAGCGACCCGAATACGTCCGAATCCAGAGATGGGAACGGGAAGCCGCACCGTAACAAAGAACCGCGTCGGATAAAGGACAACAGCCCGATGAGCACGGCAGTAAACGCCGGATTCAAAAGCTCTCGGCAAAATCAGAAAAAGCCACCCCCAAAGACGATAGGGACGAGCTATCCAACCTCAACAAAATTTTGGACAAAATATGTCAAATCCACAGCACTCCGGAGAGACCTACAAACCATACCCACAGAGATTGTTGGGTCTTTAAGCAGTCCGGCAAGCTCAACGCCGAACACAAGGGGCTCAACACACCAAGCGAAGATGACGATGCACCCCACGAGCAGAACACCGGAGAACAAAAGAAGTCGCCACAAGAAGTCAAGACAGTAAATCTACTTCATGTGATAAAAGGGAAGAGCAGAACGGCACCTACGAAGACACGCGCCGTACAGCAACCCCACTGGTTGTTGCAACCAATCACCTTCGATCATCAGGATTACTCCAGAGGAGACCAGAACACAGGCTGGACTGCCTTGGTCGTAAATCCAATTATTAACGGAGTCCAATTTACAAACGCCCTTATGGATGGCGGCAGCGACTTGAACCTGTTATATCAGGACACAGTCTGCAAACTCGGGGTAAACCCAGTTGTAATCCACCTCGGCAACACTTCCTTTCAAGGAGTAACACCAGGCCCGGATACCCCAAGTATGGGTTCCCTTATGTTAGAAGTCACGTTCGGATCACCCGACAACTTCCAAAGCAAAAAGCTAACATTCCACATCGCCCCATTCGTAAGTCGCGATCAAGCGCTACTGGGACGCGAAGCTTTCACCCACTTTAACGCAATACCGCACTACGCATCCCTTACACTCAAAATGCCCGGACCAAAGGGCATCATTTCATTACAAGGGAACATAAATTGACCCCCAAAGTACGGGCAGGGGTGCGGCTGCCTAGACAGCCGCCCACAAATCCAGTCCTACTATCCCGGACACGGCTCGACGAGTCCGGCGTCAACATGCTTAATAGCCGCATACCCTCGTGCAAGGGGCTCCGTGTGCTCACGCCCAGAGACAATACGGCCCAACTCTTGCTCCAACTATATTTCATTTATTTCGATATAGATTTCTCGCACGCTTATTTTTTACTAAGTTCCTCTCTTTTGCAGACGAACATCGTGCTACGCCCGTCCAGGATACGGCACAACGGAGACACAGGCACAGACGTGCAGCAGGGACCCGTTTCAAGGATTCTTTTTAGATTAAGACCCTGCGTAAACCTTTTTTACTGTCTCTTGTTGATAGCATCCCTCGGTCTTCTCTATAGCCGAGGAGGAGGCTGGCCTCTTGGCATGTGGACACGCCAAAATTTTTGCACGTACCTAGACACTAGGGGCTTTTTTACCAAGGGCTCTATTTCGGCCCGTCTTCATAAAGACCGAATACCTTAGGGAGTGTTCGGCGTCGCGAGTTTGGCCCTATATGCATCAGCTCCGAATCATGTCTTTGGTCAAATGTTGGGTTTGCCCGGCTCCTATGTTTTGCTGCCTTACGTTTCGTTATATCGGCTAACGCAGCACCAGGAGAACTACTGCGATTGTGCCCCGGTTCGGCCAGGTGAGCACCTCAGTAGAGAAAGCCGAAACCTGACTGTCATGATATAGCGAGAGACTGGTCAACCACTCGATGACTTTCGGAATATTTCGGATTCCCCCACATTAACGAAGGGCCGCTTCCCGGTCAAGCACACTCGCGCCCTGAATTCGGGCGAGCGCGGTGCCCCTAGGGGCTATTCAGTAGCCCCACTATCAAACTCATATGGCTAAGTGAAAGTGATAAAGCATTATAGTCCGGTTGCCTAGTTCGCCGCGCCATCACCTCCTTTGTAGGACCAAGACGTTGGATTAAGTGTGAAAAGGCGCCTTTTTGCGAACACCCCCACATTCTATGCGTGGGGGCTGAAGCCAATGACTGCCATCTTTCAGGTTATATACACATATATACATTAAACGGCCACACAGGAGGCATTATGATTCTTGCAAGCACAAGTATAAAAAGCTTTTTTCATAAAAACAAAATTTGTTGTACAAATAGTATCAGCTATTCGAACACAACATCCTTCGAGCACTGCGACTCTATTATACGAGCGCCAGGAAGAACTTCCTCAAAATAGTGCTTGGCAGGTACTCGGCTTTCGTCCGAATCCTGGGATGCAACAATATTGGCCTTCATATCTACCCAGTATGTTTTGACACGGGCAAGACCCATCTGTGCACCCTCTATGCACGCCGGCCTCTTCATCGCATCAGCATGCGGCATCGAACCAAGGAACTGCTGCACCAAGCCAAAATAACTCTTCGGCTCCGGCTTCTCCGGCCACAGACGACTAGCAACATACCTCATGACGAGTCCGGATAATCTGTTCAGCTCCGCCTAGGCGGCTAAACGGTCGGACACTGACAGTGGGCGTTCTAGATTGTGGTACTGCGACCAAAAAAGCTCTTCCAACTCATGGTCACCTCGGCTGCGGAAGTGGTCGGTCGCGTCCGCCGCACTTGCGGCCAAATCCAGATAAGCGTTTTCTGCACTCCATTGCCAGTCTAATGGAACATACTTGGGGTCTCCAAACTTCATCTGCAGCATATAAGGCTTTCCAGCCGTGATATCTCCGGCCTGACGCGGCTCCTCCTTCATCACTCTCATGGCAGAGCGAGTATCCTTGGCTTCGGCAGTGATCTTTTCAAGGTCCTTCTGAGCCGCCTTACCTGCTTGTTCAAGAAATTTACAGCGGTCGGTAGGATCCTTCAATTTTTTGGCCATCTCAGCTATTTCCTTCTTGCTCTGGCAGTGAGCAGCCTGTTCGGCTCTTAGCTCTTCAGCCGCTTTAACGGCAGCCGCATCACTTTTCCTTGCTTGCTCCTTGGCTCGGGCAAGTTCTGCCCGAAGGTTCTCCACGGCAGCACCACCATCTACATAAAATATATATATAAGGCCCGAGCATCAAGCTCCTATTACTGGGTGTCTTTTGAACATCCCTTGAGCCTCGTCTAGCCGCTTATTTACAAGCGCGATGTCGGCATCTGCTACGTCAAGTTGCCGCTTCAGTTCGGTAGATTCATCTGTTCGGCTAGCCACCGAACACCTCGCCACCTTCATAGAATAGGCGACATATTATACCTAGGGTTATGATCCTCTGTGCACCGTCACTCGTGACGACACACAAAGTCTCAGGGGCTACTATTCATATAGGGCACATTTAATATGTGGCTCTACCAAAAGGTACACCTTTTTACATACCTCAAAGCCTGTTAGTAAACTCCTGGCAGCCTCGTACAATCCGCTTTCCACGGATGAAATCCTTCCAATCACCGTATCCATCAACGTACAGTGTTCTTCTGAGATGGACGCCCTACCAAGCAGATCCTTCAGCCCCTCCGCCGGTGCGCAAGAGGGTGCCGGACTAGTCTGACGACCTTTTCCAGGGTCCGGACTTGAAAAAACCCTCCGGGACGATACCTCGGGGTCGCCAGCCTCGTGAGATGGTGGAACAAGGGGAGGCGTTTCGCTCTCTATCATCTCTGGACGAAGATCCCCTGAAGATGAGCTCTGCTGAGAAGGGTTGAGATCCGAACTGCAAAATAATGTTTCGGTTATTTTCCTCCGGAATAAAAACGTGAGTGTGATTCATTATGGAACCCCTCCCTTCACTTACGCCTCGGGGGAGAGCGGGTCCCCTTTAGGGGGCGATTCGGCTAGGGCGTTCTCCGGTGCCGAACCCTCTGACGAAGATTTCTTTCCCCGTTTTGAGGTTATCACCTCCGGGTCTTCAGAGGCAGTCCTTTTCTTTCACTGGTCGGGAGAATTTTCGATTGTTCCCTTCCTAACGGCCTCCTTCGTGGAGGCGGTAGCTCCTTGGGTCCCCTCTTCGCCTTCCGTCAACGGCGCGACCTCCAGCATCCTGGTCAGCATGGGATTCGGCACGGTCTCGGGCAGGGGGGCTGGACACCTGATAAGCTTTGCCTTCGCCATCCACTCCTGTTCGAAGGACAACTTTGCTAAAGGGTAGATTTGATAAAAATATGGATGTTGTATCCAAATACGGGGCTACTTTAGCATCCGGGCGATTGCAGCTTAGACCTGCGTCCTCGGACAAATCTGGACACCTTGCTTGTGATCCGAAGAACAATTTGTACATCTCCATGGGTGTCATTCCCATGAAATGTTGTAGGACTCGTGGTCCCTCCGGATTGAACTCCCACAGGCGTAGAGGTCGACGTTTGCAGGGCAGTGTGCGGTGAATCACCATGACTTGCGCCACTACGGTCAAATTGATATCTCTTTCTAGAAGATCTCGAATATGGCCCTGCAGCAAGGGCATGTCTTTGGGCGACCCCCAGATAAGTCCTTCGTTAACCCATGACGCCAGCCGTGGTGGGGGACCCGAGTGAAAAGTAGGTGGTGCCACCCATGTGGTACCCCTAGGGGCTGTGATGTAAAACCAGTCCCATTGCCATAAGTCGAGCTCCTCTTGAAAAGAGCCTTCGGGCCATGGAGCGTTGTCCATCTTGCTTATTATAGCCCCTCCGCACTCAGCGTGCTGCCCCTTGTTCATTTTCGGTTCCACTTTGAAAGTTTTTAGCCATAATCCGAAGTGAGGGGTGATATGGAGGAAGGCCTCGCACACGATAATGAATGATGAGATCTGGAGGATGGACTCCGGAGCTAGGTCGTGGAACTCCAGCCCGTAGTAATACATAAGCCCCCTCACAAAGGGATCGATCAGGAAGCCTAGCCCTCGAAGGAAGTGAGATGCGAACACCACGATTTCGCCGGGCTGGGGAGCGGGAACCGCTTGCCCTTGAGTAGGCAGTCTATGCGAGATTTCGCTGGTTAGATACCTCGCATCTCTTAGCTTTCGCACATCTTCTTCCGTAATGGAGGAAGGCATCCAACGGCCTTGTAGGTCGGAGCCGGACATCTTCGAAGGTCCGAAGCGCCTAAAACTAGAACTTTGGGTGTTGGAACTCGAAGCGAGGGGCGGATTTGATTGGTTTGAGAAGAAGGGAGCCGGGCCTTGGTTCCTTTATAAAGGAGGTGAATACCAAGAGCCCTCCCCGTAACCGTTTGAGACTCGCTTTCAATTAGGGAGTCATACCCAACTCACGGTTGGGTTACCCACGCCCGTATTAATGAGAATCCCGGAATAAGGGGACACGATCTCTACTTTGACAAGACGTGCCAAGGGAACCGCCTCGCTAAACGCGCTGAGGTGGAACAATAAAATGAATAAAAGCCTGGCCGTGGCATGATGTCACGCTGCAGAATACGTCAGCAGATCCGATTAACGCAAATATTATTCTCTCTGCGGTGGAATGTGGAACTTATTTTGCAGAGCCAGACACTACCCTGGTGTTCAACATCTTCTATGAAATATTCGGAGGAGGAACCCGCCTTGCAATGCCGAAGACAACTTGCGCACCGGACTCGTCGTCATTGAAGCCTGGTTCAGGGGCTAGTGAGGGAGTCCTGGATTAGGGGGTGTCCGGATGGCCGGACTAAGAACTTTGGCTGGACTCCCGGACTATGAAGATACAAGATTGAAGACTCCGTCCCGTGTCCGGATGGGACTTTCCTTGGCGTGGAAGCCAAGCTTGGCAATACAATATGAAGATCTCCTCCCATTGTAACCGACTCTATGTAACCCTAGCCCTCTCCGGTGTCTATATAAACCGGAGAGTTCTAGTCCGTAGGACGAAAAACAATCATACCATAGGCAAGCTTCTAGGGTTTAGCCACTCCGATCTCGTGGTAGATCTACTCTTGTACTAACCATATCATCAATATTAATCAAGCAGGAGTAGGGTTTTACTTCCATCGAGAGGGCCCGAACCTGGGTAAAAACATCGTGTCCCTTGTCTCCTGTTACCATCTGCCTAGACGCACAGTTCGGGCCCCCTACCCGAGATCCGCCGGTTTTGACACCGACAGCCGTCTTCTCATGCCTCCTTGGCATCCGCCTCGGTGTACATGGTGACAAGCGGAGAGTCAAACTCTATGTCCGTTAGGATGACGGCTTTAGCACCATAGACGAGGAAGAAGGGCGTGAAGTCGGTTGACTTGTTTGGAGTTGTGTGCAGGCTCCAGAGGATGACTGACAGCTCATCGAGCCAGCAGCCGGCCGAACGCTCTAGAGGCTCGACCAGCCGGGGCTTGATGCCGGATAGAATGAGGCCGTTTGCTAGCAGAACTTGGCCGTTTGACTGCGTATGGGCAACGGACGCTAAGTCCAGTCGGATGCCCTGCATCGCGCAAAAACGAGCCAAGGCTCCTTTGTCAAAATTTGTGCCGTTGTCGGTGATTGTGTGGTATGCCGTATCGAGTGGTGATGTCGGCGATGAAAGTCACGGCAGTCGGCCCATTCAGTTTCTTGATTGGCTTTGCTTCTATCCACTTGGTGAACTAGTCCACAGCGACAAGCAGATGAGTCATGCCACCACGGACCGTCTTGAGTGGCCCCACCATATCCAAACCCCAAACAGCAAAGGGCCGAGCAATGGGGATGGTCTTGAGTGCAGAAGCTGGTAAATGTGGCTTGGAGCAGAATTTCTGACACCCTTTGCACTTCTGAACCAACTCTTTGGCTTCTTCTAGAGCAGTCGGCCAAAAGAAACCATGGCGGAAAGCTTTGGCGACAAGTGATCTTGAAGCAGTGTGGTGACCACATTCGCCTTGGTGAATATCTCTGAGGATTGATTGACCCTGGTCCGGCTCCACGCAGCGCTGGTACACACTAGTGACACTATGCTGAACCAGTTCTTTGTTGACTATGGCGTATGCTGCTGCCCGTCATTGCACTTCTCGGGCTAGGATCTCATCGGACGGCAGCTCTTTGTTCACTAGGAAGTTGAGGATGGGTTGGGCCCATGATGGTGTTGCCACTTCTCCGACTGCCATGACTGCAACTTGTACAAGGGCGGTTGGGCCGGGAGGCGGCGGGTTGGAGTTGGCTGTCGCCTGCTGGGCTGAAGAAGTCCCCGGGCCGACTGCTGCAGTCCCCGGCCTGGGTTCTGAAGAACCCAGGCTGGGTGCGACGGTTGCAGTCCCCGGGCCGCCTGCCGAAATTCCCGCGCCAACTTCTGGGGTCCTCAAGTCGGACCCAACTGCTTCAGGAGGGGCCGGCACGAAGATGGAGTCGGACTCTTGTGATGGCCTGACAGACGGCTTGAGGAGGCGCTGCAAGGCGACGCCGGCTAGTATCGCCTGCCGGGTGGAGCCGATCCATGCCAGGGCATCTGCTTGCTCGTTGTCATTTCTTGGCACTTGGAGGAACTCGCACCTGTCGAAGTATCCACTGAGTTGCTGCACGAGGAAGCGGTAGCTTGCCAGATTTGAGTCCTTGACGTCCCAATCGCCTGATGACTGCTGGACCACCAAGTCGGAGTCACCATAGCACAAGATCCGGCAAATTCCGAGTCCCTTGGCAAGCCGGAGTCCATGTATGAGTGCCTCGCACTCGGCTACGTTGTTGGAGGCGGCAAAACGGATTTGCAGTACATATCTGAGCTTGTCGCCTTTGGGAGAGGTGAGGACGATGCTGTCTTCCAGACCGGTGCGCATTTTCGAACCATCAAAATGCATCCGCCAATGGGTGGAGTCTGGCGCTAGCGGCAAGTACTGGGTCTTGGCCCAGTCGACGAGGAAGTCGGACAGTGCTTGTGACTTGATGGCAGTGCGAGGCTAGTAGTAGATGGTATAAGGGGCCAGATCAATGGCCCACTTGGCCACTCGGCCCGAAGCATCTCGGCTTCTGATGATCTCAGGAAGCGGAGCGGTGCAGACGATAGTTATTGGGTGCTCTTGGAAGTAAGGCTTCAGCTTCTTGGCGGCAAAGTGCACACCGTAACACATCTTCTGATAGTATGGGTAGTTTTGCTTGGAGGCGGATAGTACTTCACTCAAGTAATATACCGGCCTCTGGACCAGTAATGATGTGCCCTCCTCCTTGCTTTCTACCACTATGACTGTGGTGACCACCCGGCTGGTAGCGGCGATGTAGAGGAGCATGGGCTCTTTCTCATTTGGAGCCGCCAAGATAGATGGGGTGGTCAACATCTTCTTGAGTTGGAGAAAAGCAACGTCCGCCTTGTCGTTCCACTTGAAAAAAGTGGTCTTCTTCATGAGTTGGTATAGGGGAAGAGCCTTCTCACCCAGCCGACTGATGAAACGGCTGATAGATGCCAGGCAGCCGGTGAACTTCTGTACGTCCAGCAGTCAGGTGGGTACTTCCATCTTCTCAATGGCCTTGATCTTCACTGGGTTGCACTCTATGCCGCGCTATGACACCAGAAAACTGAGGAGCTGGCCGGATGGTACTCCAAAGACACATTTCTCTGGGTTGAGCTTGATCTGGAATCGGCGCAAGTTCTAAAAAGTTTCTTTGAGGTCTTCTAGCAGCGTGCCACGCTTCTCTGTCTTCACCACCACATCATCCACATAGACATGGGCATTTCTGCCGAGTTGCTTGAGGAGACACTTCTGCATGCAACGCTGAAATGTGACGCCGGCATTCCGCAAGCCCAACATCATGGTTAGGTAGCAGAAGGCTCCAAATGGCGTGATGAAGGCGGTCTTCAACCTGTCGGCCGGGTTCAGCTTTATCTGATGATACCCTGAGTATGCATCCAAAAAACTCAACAGCTCGCATCCGGCTATGGAGTCTATCACTTGGTCAATTCTTGGCAGGGCAAAGGGGTCTTTGGGGCAAGCTTTGTTGAGGCTAGTGTAGTCAATGCACATGTGCCACTGCTTATTTTTCTTCAGCACAAGAACTGGATTGGCCAGCCACTCTGGAAAGAATACTTCCATGATGAAGCCGGCTGCTAGAAGCCGGGCTATCTCTTCTCCGAAAACTCTTCTCTTCTCTTCCGACAGGCGACGCAAGGGCTGCCTGACCAGCTTGGCGTCAGGTCGGACATGTAACTTGTGCTCGGCGAAATCCGTCGGAACACCCGGCATGTCTTTGGGAGACCATGAGAAGATGTCCCGATTCTCACGAAGGAAATCAACGAGCTCGCTTTCCTATTTGCCGTCAAGGTTTGCACCTATGATAGCGTGCCTCTTCGGGTGCTCTGGATCCAGGGGTATCTTCTTTGTTTCCTTTGCCGGCTTGAACGAGCACTCAACCTCTGACTCTTGGGGATGGGTGACATTTCCGGCTTCTTGCCTACCATCACCACCATCTGGTCAAGGAGCCGCTTCTCAGCTGCAATCACGAGGGACTCGGCCAGCCGGCTGCTATCCGCAGCACAGGCGGTCGACTTCTTGTAGTCTCCGACTACAGTCAGGATCCCCTTGGTACTCGGCATCTTCATCTTGAGGTAAGCATAGTGGGGGACTGCCATGAACTTGGCCAGGGTAGGCCGGCCAAGCAGCGCATGGTAGGGGCTTTCAAGGTCCACCACTTCAAACCAGACTGGCTCACGGCGGGAATGATTCTTGTCTCCGAAGAGAACATCAATCTGAGTCTTGCTGATTAGTGAGCAGGAAAGGCCAGGGACTATGCCATGGAATACAGTCCGACTGGGGAGGAGCTGCTTCTGCTTGATTCCCAACTTCTCCATCGTGTCTCGGTACAGGGTACTAATGCTGCTGCAGCCATCTATCAAGACTCTGGAGAAACGAGCTGCTCGCCTCTCCATTGCAAAGGTAGCATCTAGGACCAGGGCGTACGAACCAGGGGAAGGCATCACTTCTGGGTGGTCGGCCCTGCTCCAACTGATGGGCTTCTCAGACCAATGCATGAATTCTGGAGTATTTGAGGCCACTGCTTGTACTTCTTGCTATTGCTACCGTATGCTGTGTATGTCATCGGCCACGCTGGTGAACACAACATAAGCTCCGTGTTCTTCTGGATACTCGTCTTATATGGCGCCAACTAGCTGGGCCGCCGGCTGCTGGGGCTGAGGAGGCGGCGGTCTGGCAGGCGGAGGAGGCAGGAGTCCATCTCCCTTGGCGATTCTGGTGAGCCAATGACACTACCGAGTGGTGTGATCAGACGGCTTCGCGCCGCTATGAAACTTGCAGGGTGCATCTAGGGTCTGCTCATAGGAGAAGGCGGGCAACCAATTGGGCTTGCCGCCCTTCTGACACTTGGGTGCTGGTTGCCCCTCCGACTACTGGTCCTCGACCGTCGCCACCTGCCGGCTGGTGGAAGCCGGCTGGGTGGCCATCCGCTTATTGTTGCTTGGATGCTGTCGCCGACTAGTGTCACCAGCCGAAGTCCAAGGGGCCGGAGGTGCCACCTTTCCAGACGCATCAACTAGGATTTCCGCCTTCATGGAGGAGTCGGCCGTGGCGTGCTTGTCGGCGATGATCAGCAGTTCGTCCAGAGTCGCAGGCTCGTTGCAGAGAAGTCGGTGCTTGAGGATGGTGCCCTCCCGGCACATGGTGGTGAAGTAATCGATTGCCTGCACCTTGTGCACGCCCTCGCAGGACTTGCGCAGCTCGGCCCAGTGCATGAGGTTGTCGCGAGTCGATTCGCTGGGCCCTTGGACGCACAAGGAAAGCTGTCAGGGCTTGGGAGGCCGCTTGTACGTGCTGGTGAAGTTGCGGATGAAGGCCTCGGTGAAATCAACCCAGTTGTTGATATTGTGGGGCTTCAAGATGTTCAGCCACGTTCGAGCCATGCCTTGAAGCATGAGCGGGACGTACTTCACGGCAACGCGCTTGTTGTCGTTTGCTATGTTGACGGCTGTGGAGTAGTCGACCAGCCAGTCCTCCGGCTTCACGGAGCCGGTGTATTTGGGTGTATCTCGCGGGAGGATGAACCCTTTGGGAAAGGGCTCATCTCGGATTCGTGGGCCGAAGCAAGATGGGCCCAGCGTGTCTTCTTCTTCTAGCACCAAGGATCGTTTGAGGTGGTCAATCCGATGGCGGGCGTCGTTATCTCCGACTCCCTCTCGGCGGCCAAGGTGGTCTCCGTGTGTTGGGTGTGTGACAGGCAGCGGAGTAGGATGTCTTGTTCCACGAGGCGGAGGAGGAGGCAGGTCGCCTCGCTGCTCCACCGCTTGCGGGTGGCCGTCTTCGTCACGCTCGATGGAGAGGCGAGTCCGACTGCGGCTGGCAGCTGGCTCATTGCCTCTTCTTCACGGGCGCCGCCAGTCGGTGTCCGGGATGTCGCGCCGTGGTCCTGGCGAAGGGGCGGTTCATCGTTCCACGGGGCGGGCACTTCAGCGCGGCAGCCGGCTTCGTGCTGCGCGGCGGCCGCGTCTAGGAGCTGCTGGACTCGCTCCGTCATGTGGTGACGCTCGTCGCCCTCATACTTGTCCAGCTCGTCCGTCGCTGCCTGGGTGGCCCGGATGTTCTCTGCAGGCGTGGCATAGACGGGGCGTTCTGCCCCGAACATGCTGGTGATGGTCGCGCCAGGCTGCCGGATCGAGCCAATGCGGCTAGGGCCCTCAGGAGCTGGCGTGCCGCCAATGGCCCGGTCCATCTCATGTCGATAGGCGTCTGAGAGGCGTCGCACGCTGGCCAGCCGGCCAGCGCTCTCGAGGAGCTAGACGCGGCGGGCCTCTAGCGTCTCAGCATCTTCGTCTTCTGGGATGGGCGCCGTCAGGTCTCGCAGCACCACATCGAGTGGGTCTCGAGCGCCTCCGCCCGAGCGATCGCCATTGTTGATGATGAGCACCTCCATGACGGTGCTCCCGCTGCTGTGCTCGCGAGGAGGCGGCTCGTCCTAGATCACCACGTTGGTGGGGAACGCGTCAAGCGACGCCGTGTCAGAGTCGACGATCATCGGGTCTGTGGAGCCAACAGACTCCAGGTCAACAGCAGGCTCGCTGGTGACGTGAAGCTGGTCGAGGAGGCTGACGAGACGGCTCTCGGGGCAGCCGGTGCCCGCGTCGGAGGCCGGCTCGTCGGAGTGGTGAACCTCACCAACAAGGTCGGCGAGGCAGCTCGCCACACAGGCGATCTCCGCGCCGTGCAGCGCGTCGAGGCTGACGCCATCAGGCGTGCTGGGCTGGCTTTGCTCGCCAGGAAGGAACAAGGTTCCCTTCCAGAGATGGTCTCCGGAAGACGGTGCACCTCGCCCCACGGTGGGCGCCAAATGTTGGGGGTTGGGTGCGACATATGCCAATGGATGGCTTATCATGATGGGAGCGAGTAGAACGTCGCCGGCGCCTGAAAGCGGGATAAGGCGTAGACACGAATGCCGGCATACTTTACCCAGGTTCGGGGCTCTTCTAGGATATAACACCCCTAGTGCTGCTCTGCGGGGTCTCTGCATGATCACTAAGGTACAAGTGATACAAAGGTGCTCCTTGAGCTGCGTTCTAGAGGCAGAAGGAGGCAAGGCTAGCTCCCTTCCTGCTCTAGGGATGTGGCTAGTTCTAATGGGGTGGGAACCCTTTGCATGGGTGCCCTGGGGGGTTCATATAGGCCTACCCCCCAGGGGTACAATGGTAATCTGGCCGGGTGCTGGGCCCGGCTGTCAGTGTCTCCGGCCTCCGGCTTCTCCGCCGACCACTAGGGCCCGCTGCCTGGTGGGCCCTGCCGACTGGTCTGGTATGGAGCCGACAGGCCGCTTCCGCCGCTGGCGGGTTTGGTTGGTGGCTGCTTACTGTAGCCATGCTGCTGATGATGTGGGCTTGGTCAGCTCAGTGTGGCTACAGTCCCACCGCCTGGCGGGAGATCACTGTAGCCACACCTGGTCTCATCAGGTTAATGGCGCACTCGCTTCGAGGGAAGGGCCGGCCGCCTGCTGGAGGCCAGCTTTCCCCGGGTCCGACTGGTTCGGCATCCGCCGTCTTCCGGGGTGTCACTGCCCAATAGGGCATGCAGCCTGCGGGCCGTACCGACAGGTCGTCGTGGGGAACAGGGCTCCGCCTGTCCGGTGTGACGTCAGGGGGAAGTGGCAACAGTGCCACGTCGTGCGGAGATCTCCGCCTGTTCGGGGCACTGTGGCCACGCCAAGCCCAGGATACAGGGGTGAGTGGCTTCACTATAGCCACGCCCTATCTCGTCCTCTTAATGGGGGCACAGACTCTGAGGGCGCCAGGTGGCTCCCTGCACGACGCCGTCCTCTCTAGAGGTCGGCTGACCGGAGCCAGTCACTCTTGGTGTTGTCTGCGGGTGATTGGCCGTCCTCCAGTGGCCGGCCGTTGAGCCAGCCGGCCCCCAGAGGGTGGAGCTTCAGCTTGGGACACTGCGGGGCGAAGCCGGCCCAAGGTTTTGACAAGTTCAGGGACACGGGTGAGGCTATCCGTGGCCCATTACTCCGACAGATATAGTTGACTAGAGGGGGTGAATAGGCAACTAATAATTTTTAGCTTCTCTTTACCAAATTAAACTTTGCATCAAAGTAGGTTGTCTAGATATGCAACTAGGTGAGCAACCTATATGATGCAACAACAACAAGTACACAAGCAAGCAAGGGATACAACACAAATAAGCTTGGACAAGTAAAGGCACGAGATAACCAAGAGTGGAGCCGGTGAAGACAAGAATGTGTTACCGAAGTTCCTTCCTTTTGAGGGGAAGTACGTCTCCGTTAGAGCGGTGTGGAGGCACAATGCTCCCCAAGAAGCCACTAGGGCAACCGTATTCTCCTCACGCCCTCACACAATGCGAGATATCGTGATTCCACTATTGGTGTCCTTGAAGGCGGCGACCGAACCTTTACAAACAAGGTTGGGGGAATCTCCACAACTTAATTGGAGGCTCCCAACTACACCACGAAGCTTCACCACAATGGACTATGGCTCCGCGGTGACCTCAACCATCTAGGGTGCTCAAACACCCAAGAGTAACAAGATCCGCTAGGGATTAGTGGGGGGAATCAAATTTCTCTTGGTGGAAGTGTAGATCGGGGCCTTCTCAACTGATCCCGAACAAATCAACAAGTTTGATTGGGTAGGGAGAGAGATCGGGCGAAAATGGAGCTTGGAGCAACAATGGAGCTTTTGGGGGAAGAGGTAGGTCAACTTTGGGGAAGAAGACCCCCTTATATAGTGGGGGGAACAATCCAATCGTTACCCCCCAAAGTAGCCCCGCAGAGAGCGGTACTACCGCAGGGGTGGGCAGTACTACCGTTGTGGCTAGCGGTACTACCGTCCCACATCGCGATACTGCCGTGCAGAAGAGGGGAGCGAGGAGCAAAGGGAGGACCTGGACCCAGAGCGGTACTACTCGGGTGGTAAGGGCGATACTACCGCTTAGGAGCGGTACTACCGCCTCTACTGCCGCAACTAGTGCCGCAAAACCCGACACGGGAAAAGAGCCCTCGAGTCGAGGCGGTAGGAGCACGGAGCCGCAGTGGTACTACGGAGGAGGGCTCCAAGCGGTACTACCGCTGAGGAGCGGTACTACCGCTTGTTGCACTCGGGCGGTACTACCGTTGTGGCCCGCGGTACTACCGCTGGGACCAAACGAAGCACATATGAAGGGGAATGAGCTCTCCATTGAAGCGGAAAGGCTCAGAGGGTGTGACAAGGATGTGTACGTGTTGATTCCACCCTAGCCTTACCAAAGCGGACCCCCCTCTTGATAGTATGGTGACTCCTATGAAACTAGTCCACCAACATAGAAACGAAAGAGCTGCACCGTCTTGAATAACACTCCGAGGGGAGGGAATTGTCTCGTGCCAAAGGATGAATCTCTGAAAAACTCAACGCACACAATTAGTCTGCAAAAGCATTGTCATCAATCACCAAAACATCTTAGGGATAAATATGCCCTTACAATCTCCCCCTTTTTGGTGGATTGATGAAAATACGGGATTTGCACAAACAGGAAAAGACATAAGACATAAGCAAACCCCACATCTCTAAAATATAGACAGGCTCCCCCTAGATGTGTGCATTCTAGATAAGTGCTTTAGACTGCATAGTACACATACTAGGATCAACACTCCCCCTATATTTTATAGACCAACAACCTAAGCAGGATATATGAGAGCAGGGTATATAATAGGATAAGCATGCAACTCATAACATACCAAAGGACTAGATAGACATAGATAATGATAATATGAAGATAAGGTAGCATATGTCTCACACCATATGTCTGGAACTTAGGTCTCACTGGCACAAAACCAAACAAAGCAAATGGAGAGAAAACACAACGACACCACAAAGAAACACTCACAACTCAACAACGACACAATTCCCTAAACTCTCTCCCCCTTTGGCATCAAGACACCAAAAAGGGCAAAGAGTGTTGCTACGGCTCCAGGTGATAGCAAGCTGGGGATCTCGAACATCATATCCCAGTTGGATCGTCGGCACCGCCGTCAACGGTCGGAAACTGCTCGGTGTCTGAATCTGTCCACGGGCAGTGTTGCTGAATCCACTCCTCCTCCTCAGTTATCTGGCCCTCAGATCCGCTGTTAACGGATGCACCCAACTGACGCATGAGCTCCTTGTGACATCCCCTGGCCTTCTTCTCAGCCACATGAGTCATGTACTGACCATGAGACTCCATGCAGAAAAGTTTCTTCATCTTTAGCTTGAGCATCTTTGCCCAAGAGGGCTCTGCTCCAGAAGGCTCATAGTCAGCGTCATCATCAGCATCAGCCTCGTCCTTGATCTCCATCGCAGCAGCAGAAGATGGACCCCCAGTTTTAGGGGCCGGTGTGCCCCAATTATCCTTCTTCCTCAGACGCTTGATCTCATGAGAAATCAAATCTCCACTTTCCAGCATGAACCTGGGATAGGCATGTTCCCAGGCCTTCTCAATGAGTAACATGATGAACGGTCCATAGATCGGGCACTTGCGCTCAAAGATCACAGAAAGAAGTTAAGACCACATAACATGATAAATATCCAGTGACTCGCCAGTGTTTGCTTCCTTCTCATGCTGGCAGAAGAGAAGCATGTGCACAAGATAGGAGGGGACCATATCCAGATTCCCAATACGAGGGAAGAGAGTCTCTCGGAAGACATGGTGAAGGATGTCCAAAAAGGCTGGCAGCTCATAGGTTTCCTTCTTAGTCTCGGGGTGAACCTTCCCAAAACAGTAGGGCCAGAGGGCTTTCTTGTGAGTGGAGGTTGCATTGCGGTGAGGGCAGAAGCCGACAGGAGTCTCAAGTCCGTGATCTTCCACCCCAAGTAACTCCATGAAGGCCTTCCACTTGACAGAAAGCTACTTACCATTTGCCATCCAAGTCAGAGTCCTTTCCTCATCAGTTCCTAGATGGACAGTGGCATAGAATTGAGCCACTATATCTGCATCAAAGTCCTTGTTGAACTACATGATTCTGAGAATGTTCAGCTGAGAGCACATCTGAAGGGCTTCACCAAAGTACTCAGGGTCCTCCATAAAGTCCGTGTCAATGGAGCGCACATCAACATAGAGATTCTTCTTGGCCTTGATCACATCAAAGAAGATGGCAAACTGAAAGCGGTTCCAGAACGGACGATTGACCAAAGTGGGTTCTTGGTCTTCCACATAGGGGTTGCGGGGACGCCTTGCCCAGAACTCATTGGCATTCATTTCAGGCACAGTTTTGCCCCTCGGCTTCAGCTTGACGGTAGACTTATTCTTGAGTTGAGGCGGAGGTGGAGCACTTGAGGAAGCACCCACTGGCGGCAGTGCAGCACTAGAGGAACCACCTGCTGACTCAGATGTGCGGTAGCGCTTTGACGTTGCACGACCGGGGTTGACATGGCGGGCTTGCTGCTCAGGATGTTCATCACCTAGAACCAAACACACGAACACACGAAACAACCAGAAAGAACGAGCATAAGTCAACAAACACAACAAACGAGATCAGGAAATGGCAGGAACGGGATGGAACTGGGCAAGCAGCGGTAGTACCACGACCCGGAAGCGGCAGTACCGCCCGAGCGGTAGTACTGTGCCAATGGGAGCGGTAGTACCACTCAAGACAGGGAAACGGCGGTTCCCTACTATCGTGGTCAAATTCGGCACTACCGGCCTGCCAAATTCAAAAATACTTCTACCAATCATGAATACAAATAGTCTAGTTGCCTTCTACAACCTACTCAAGCCTAGATTTATCCAAAAATAGAGAGATGCAACCACTATTGCCCCTAAGACACTAGGTCTGAAATCTAGACAAAAAGAGAAGAGGAACGGGGGCAATATCAGCATCATGGCAAGAAGACGAGGTGGGGATCGACTCCACCGAAGGAAATGGAGAGGGACGGCCCGGAGACGACGACCCGCCGGAGCCCTCCCGCGGTGAGGCGACGCTGGAGAGATGAAGAGGAACGAGGGGGCGGAGCGAATGGGTATGGGGGAGATGAAACCTCCCCCTGCCTCGACATAACCCCCCGGTCCCGCCCCTCAACGGTAGTACCGCGCTGGTGGGCGGTAGTACCACTTGTCAACATAAGCAGTAGTACCGCGCACCACCAGCGTTAGTACCGCCCAGCAAGGCTCAACAACTAGACACCAAATGACTCGGCTCAAAAAGAAGGAAAAAACGGCAAGAAGAGGAAACTAAGACTCAGCAACGAGAACACTAGCAAGAGGACAGGAAACACACCTCTTCAAGAGAGGGCGGTGGCCGAGGCCACCTATGTTTGAGTCAAGAGGTATGGCGCCGCAAAGATTTTAACCTTGGGCCCGTGACCAAAACTCGTCCTTGAAGCACAAGTACCATCAAAAATGGTTAATGTGAAAGACTCGGTCCATTTATGCATAATGGGGGGAGGGAGAGTTCATTGAGAGAACAACACTCCCCCTATGTCCATGCCTACACCTAAACTAGACAACAAGTTGAATGTGGTGGGGTGTGCATGGGTTCAAGTCACATTGCTCGAATCAATGATATTTAGCTCATGCCTTAACTCGTGAAATCTTGCTTCATCCAAGGGCTTCGTGAAAATATCTGCAAGGTTATCATGAGTGTTGACATACTTGAGCTCGATCTCCCCTCGCCTAATGTGATCCCGAATGAAGTGATACCGAATCTCAATATGCTTCGTCTTGAAATGTTGCACTGGGTTGAGAGAAATCTTGATGGCACTTTCATTGTCACACCAAAGAGGCACTTTGTCACAAATGACACCGTACTCCTTTAAAGTTTGCCTCATCCATAAGAGTTGTGCACAACAACTACCGACCTCCACATACTCCACTTTGGTGGATGAGAGAGAGACACAACTTTGCTTCTTGGAAGACCAACTCACCAAAGAGCAACCAAGAAATTGGCACCCTCCAGAAGTGGACTTCCTATCCACTTTATCTCCCGTCCAATTGGAATCTGTATATCCTTCAAGCTTGAGGTTTGCTCCTCTGGGTACCATAAGCCAAAGTTTGGGGTATGAGCCAAATATCGGAAGATTCGCTTGACCG
The DNA here is from genome assembly GCF_018294505.1 of Triticum aestivum. Classification (NCBI taxonomy): domain Eukaryota; kingdom Viridiplantae; phylum Streptophyta; class Magnoliopsida; order Poales; family Poaceae; genus Triticum; species Triticum aestivum. The sequence continues at coordinate 368,312,943 of NC_057807.1, forward strand.
CCACAAAGTGGCTTTCCTTCCGTGCAGCTTGAAACTGTGCACACATTCCCACACTCAACATGATATCCGGTCTAGATGCACAAAGGTAAACCAAGGAGCCAATCATGGAGCTATATACCTTTTGATCCACCGCTTTACCATTGGGATCAATGTCAAGTTGGCACTTGGTGGGCATTGGAGTAGAAGCCGGCTTGACATCACTTAGCTTGAATCTTTTTTGCATGTCTTGAGTGTATTTGGCTTGGTTGATGAAGGTACCTTCTCTTCTTTGCTTGATAACGAAACCAAGGAAGAACTTCAACTCTCCCATCAAAGAGATCTTGAACTTAGAGGTCATGAGAGCGGCAAATTCCTCATTAGAAGCTTTGTTAGGGGAACCAAAGATAATATCATCAACATATACTTGGCATACAAACAACTCCCCTTTGACCTTCTTAGTAAAAAGAGTGGGATCGATTTGCCCAACCTCAAATCCATGATCTTGCAACAACTCGGTAAGGTGGTCATACCACGCACGTGGGGCTTGCTTAACGCCATAGAGTGCCTTATCGAGTTGATACACATGATCGGGAAAGTAGGGATCCTCAAACCCGGGGGGTTGCTTGACATAAACCAACTCATTAATAGGACCATTAAGAAAAGCACTCTTTACATCCATTTGTTGTAACTTAAAGTTGTGATGGGAAGCATAAGCAATCAACAAATGAATGGATTCAAGGCGAGCAACAGGAGCAAAGGTTTCACCGTAGTCGATACCCTCGACTTGGGAGTAGCCTTGTGCTACCAATCTTGCCTTGTTGCGAATGATGGTCCCATGAGCATCTTGCTTGTTCTTGAATAGCCACTTGGTTCCAATGACATTGTGGTTCCTCGATGGCCTTGGCACCAATCTCCACACCTTGTTGTACTCAAAGTTGTTGAGTTCTTCATGCATGGCATTGAGCCAATCCGGATCTTCGAGTGCCTCATAGACCTTTTGGGGTTCAACACAAGAGACAGACGCGTGATATTCACAATAGTTTGCTAATTGTCTACGAGTGCTTACCCCCTTTCTTAGGCTTCCAACCACATTCTCCATGAGATGACCTTTGGTGGTGAGCTTGGAAGCAATCTTCATAGCACGACGCTCTAATTCCTCCTTGGATGTGGAAGGAGGAGGGTTAACTTGATTATCTTGAGCGTCGTCTTGAGCTTGTTCTAGATCTTGAGCTTGCTCTTGATCTTGAACTTTCTTGAGGGGGAGAACTTGGCCTTGGGAATCATTTGGTGGTTCACCACCATCTTGAGGTTGATCTTACCCTTGGTCTTGTTCAAGAGGTTGAGGGCCTTCACTTTGTTCTTCGGAAGCGTGTGGGTCTTGGGTTGGTGATGGCTCCACTTGAGTGGAGCATTGTCCTTCTCCTTCAGCCACAAGGGGTTCCTCAACGGGTAGGATATGACCCACTCTCATTCTTCTTATGGCTCGGGGAGGAATTTCATCACCTACATCACATGTACCACTTTGCTCCACTTGGGAGCCGTTATTTTCGTCAAACTCCACGTTACACGTCTCCTCAATGAGTCCGGTGGACTTGTTGAGGACACGGTAAGCATGAGAGTTTGTACCATAATCAACGAATATGCCCTCATAAGCTCTAGCCTCAAACTTAGACAAGCGAACACCTTTCTTGAGAATGAAACACTTACACCCGAACACCCGGAAGTACTTGAGGTTGGGCTTGTTACCGGTAAGTATTTCATAAGGAGTCTTGTTCAAGCCTTTGCAGAGATAGAGCCGATTGGATGCATGACATGCTGTGTTGATGGCTTCAGCCCAAAAGTTGTATGGAGACTTGAACTCCGCCATCATGGTCCTTGGCGCATCCATCAACGTACGGTTCTTCCTCTCCGTGACACCATTTTGTTGAGGGGTATATGGTGCGGCATATTGATGCTTGATCCCCTCATCACTAAGAAACTCATCCAAGGTGTAGTTCTTGAACTCGGTGCCATTGTCACTTCTTATTGTCAAGATCTTTGCATCATGTTGACGTTGAGCTTCATTTGCAAAGTCGATGATGGTTTGTTGAGTCTCACTCTTCCTCTTGAAGAAAAATACTCAAGTGTACCTTGAATAATCATCCACAATCACCAAGCAATACTTTCTACCTCCAAGACTATCAAAGGATGGAGGCCCAAAGAGATCCACACTACAAAAAAAATACACTTCCGTGATGATACGTGTTTGTCACGGTAGGTTGCTTTTTTTGTCATGCATGTACATCCATGAAAAATTTATGACAGAATCAAGATAGTCATACCTGTGATGTCATAGAAGTGTTCCATGACATTACCAAAATTATCATCACGGAAGTGTCCACTTCCATGATGATAAATCCCGCGTCACAGAACTGCTTTTGTCAAGGGTGACCGACACGTGGCATCCATCGTAACGGAACGCCGTTAAGCTATCGGGTCGGGTTTTGGATCCTATAACCCGTTAACAGCACCGACCAATGGGGATTTTCCACGTGTAAAATCATCATTGGCTGGAGGAAACACGTGTCGGCTCACCGTTGGGACAGATGTCGTCCGCTCATTGGACCGAAGGCTCCTATGATACGGCGACACGTGGCACGGCCCAACAAAGGCCCATTCCTATGAAAAGGCCGGCCCGTTTGACTTGGTCAAAAGGTGGCGGGCCGGCCCACGGAAAGCCTGTTAATGAATTGTTCGCATATAGCCCATTTACAGCCCGCTAACCCAGGGTCCATTACGTCCTATCCGAATTAGGCCCAGTAGCGTCATCTGGGCTGTCCAATATGATTCAGCCTGTTTTAACTTCTAGCCCGTGTGTGGCCCATGACTTCTTTCGGCCCATATGAGGACCTTTGTAACTCTTGGCCCATTAACGGCCCGTGGTGAAACTGGCCCGTAATGAACAGTGTATAACTTTATACCCATTAACGGGCCGTTATTCCATTAGGCCGTTTCCAGTCCAAGTTATCTTTCGGCCTTCTCAGGTCCCATTGATTCTTGGGCTCATTTGCAGCATTCGGTTACATACGGCCCGTTACTGTCATTTTCTGCTTGTGGGCCAAATTCAGCCCATCGTTACAGTCGGCCCATTTGCGGTCCATTAATATGTTGGGCCTTTTACATGTCAAAAAAACATGTTGGGCTGTTTTCATAGAGTTATCAAATACGGCCTATTAACGGCCCGTTATGGTCCACGAATAGTACGACCCATGATTGGCGAAATGATGATACGCCCCATAGAAGGCCCATGGATCCTACGGCCTGTATGAGGCCCATGGATAGTACGTCCCATAGAAGGCCCATGGACCTTACGGCCCATAGAAGGCCCATTGATCCCTAAGGCCCGTATAGAAGGCCCATTGATCCCTAAGGCCCGTATAGAAGGCCGATGGATCCTACGGCCCGTATAGAAGGCCAATGCTCCTACGGCCGAACGAAGGCCCATGGATCATACGGCCTGCAGGAGGCCCATGGTTACAACAGTCCGTGTGTTGCCATGATTATTTTGGCCTAGTTACCAAAAATAGGCTATTGTGGCCACTAGAAAAACACAGAAAAAGAACTGCAGTGACTACAAGCAAACAACTAAACAAGACAATAAGGACATAAATAAGCAAGCAATTAAGGCTAGCCTATTACCGCTATTACACATATTACATCCACTAGGCATCAAAGTTCGCCACCAGTGCAAATATAGGGAACAAAGCAACATATTACATACACTTGGCCGTCAAAATTGGCCACCAGTGCAAATAAACGCGGCAGCAAAACAAGAGCATAACTGAAACAACTTCAGAAGAGCTCAAGAAACGTTATCCTGGGTATCCACCATGCTGGCAATAAGCTTAGAAAGCTGATTAGCTTTGTCCTGTTTGGCGCTAAAATCCTCCAACGCTTGCTGTTGCACCAGAAAGTATGCATCTGAATGCTCCAGGGACTTCCGCGGTCCTTCCGCTTCTTGTCGCAGCACAGCTGATCGATGTCTTTCAGCTTGTAGTTGAGACTCAAGAAACTGAACTGATTTAGACAGTGAGTTTGAATAGCTTGTGCAAGCGGTAGTGTCCAGTAACTCGAACACTAAACCAAGACAGGACTTTAGGGTTGTCTCGCTGTCTTCAAGATAGTCTTGCTTAGCTGTTTTATCAGCTTTGTTGGAGACCAACAAGGATGTGTCACTATCCTGAACCTTATCTGCATTACTTCCTTTACCATTGCTTAATAAGGCACTCTTCCCCAATATTCTGTCAGCATTCTAAAAGAAGAAACAAGCAGACACATAACAAGTTTAGCATGTACTAGTATATGAAAATCATTTCGGTGAACCAGTTCATAAGTAAGGTGGACAGGATTAAACTACCAAGTCTTCTATTGCCAAGTACTAGTACATAATAAAAGCATCAAACAAACATATATCTATGTCCTATGGTCACTGCATTGTCTTGCCAAATCAAAATAGAGATGCGGTTCAAATCATATCAGTTCAAGACAAAGCAGCAGTGAAAGAATAGAAAGCGTGGGAAACTACACGGCACAACAAGATTTCAGATGGGTACCACGGGTCTACATGTACAACAACACTATTGGCTCTGTTGTGATGCTAGTAATGTGCATGATATGAAAGTCAACTGTATACACAATTCAAATTGAAATCAAAAGAGCTATTGATAAGAGCAAACCTGTTAAAGAAACATGTGTGAACATACCTGCCGTGCCATTGGAGTTTCAATTGGATCCTTCAATTTAAAAATAAGTTTGTATGAGTAAATACAATGATACAAGAGCAAAGGAATCATAGTTAAAAAAGGCGCGCCTAAGCGAGCGCTTAAGCGCGCCTAGGCTCTAGGCGTTGGCAAAACGCATTGCGCATAACTACGCTTAATCTGTGCATAACTGCGCATAAGCATGCGCTTTGGTCAGTAAAGTGCAAGGCGGTGGCAAAACGCACAATTAACGCCTAGCACTTTTTTGAACTATGATAGCAATGGAATCTTAAATTAGAACAGTTGTTCTTCAGGTTTAGGCACTTGTTCTACATGCACAGAGTACAATAAGACGCAAGAATATAATACTTAAAAATAGAAAATGATCTCATAGACCTTACCACATTCCTGGTTCGGGACCAGTACAGAACAAGGCGTTCCCAGTCATCGTCCAGTAAATGTGTCTCAGGAGAACGTAAGGGAATTTGATGAGTTTCTTTGCCGGTGAAGTACGTTTTCTTCAGGTAATTCCAATACTGCCACCAAGCATTCTTGAAGATAGCAGAGGTATTAGCACAGGTTACCTCATCTTGAGTTTCCAAATCGGTCCTTCTCTATAGAGAAAAATGGGAAAATTTGTTGTATTATAACCATCATGGAGGTAGGATGTATGGGACGAAGCAAAGTAATTTCCATGAATAACATTACTTACACATAACTCCTGGACAAACACCTGCAACTGGCATTTTCCTTCATCTTCAGTATAATATTTCCAAGATGGGAAGATACGCACATACGATTTAACAACATCAAATGCGATAGATGCTAAACTACGACTGGCTGGTTGTGCTTCCTCCACGGGAATATGCGTACTAACTGGTGGAGCTGGGGTTCGGCATGATAGTACTGGCCCTTTGGGCACTGGAGCTGCCTTACTAACTGCTCTTGTTTGGGAGCTCTGTGGTGGAGATGGTGTTGTGTCAACAGGAACTGGGTTACTATCGGCTAGGGTTGTGGTTAGATTGGGTGAAGCTGGTTCTCTGTCCATCGCAGTAGGGGTACAATCTGCGAGAGTTTGGGTTATGTGTGGTAGGGCTGGTTCTTGTGCATGTACAACCGGGGTGCTATCTCCACCAATATGTAGCACTGTTTTATTTGAAGACCGTGTTTTTATTCCGCTAGATACTGGCATCACCCGCTCCAATTCAAATGGCTGATAAACAGGAAACATAGTTGAATGTACAGACATTGTATGAGAGATAGATGCAATAGATAGTGTGGAAAAAAGAGGGCATGAAATAGTTGACATGTATATTGTTTAACTAAAACGGATAGCATGACATAATTTCACATATATGATGTCTACCTAAACTGGATAGCATAGCATAACATAATTCAAAGATATGATGAATAACAAAACAAGATCGCATGACATAATTCCCCTACATGTTATCTAAGTAATCAGGATCGCATCATTTAATTCACTTATGTGATTTATATGCTAAACAGAGGGCATTCGATATGATGTCTGAACTAAGAACATGGTGTTGAATATTGTGTATATGTTGTCTAAACTATGCAATGCAAGTCACCGTACGCATGATATGTGTAGTATAACCGTGCCAAGTTAGAGCATACACTCCAGTAGGGGAATAGGACTGGTCATCTGTCTCTGAATCCAGCTCTGAGGAGCTATCGGGACCCAACAAGAGATCTGCTTCGACAGGTAGCACCGTCTGCTCTGAAGGACTTGTTTTCACTCCAGATTTTTCCATCTCCCACCCAAATGGCTGATTCACAGGAAGAGTAGTTTAATGTACAAACATTGTCGACAAATGGAAATGTAATGAAGAAAAGGATGGGCAAGATATTATTCAAATATATGATGCCTGGTTAAACAGGATGGCATTGCACATTTCACATATATTATGGCTGGCTAAAAGACATGAGACTGCATAATTCTCATATATGATATAGAAACTAAACAGGTGGCATTGTAGAACATGTCTAAACTAAGCAGATGACATGTATGATGTCAAAAGTAGGCACTGCAAGGCAACATATGCATGATATGACTAACATCATCATGTCAAGGTAGAGCAAACACCTTGGGGGTAAATAGGAGTGGTCAGCGGCGTCTGAATCCGCCTCAGAACAGATATCTTCCTCTGGATTACAATCTGGAGAGGGGTGGGGAGGGTTTGCCATTGAACCCACCATGGAGCGATGTCTGCATGACATTGTATTGCCGTGCAAAACTCTTCTCTTTTTCTCTAAATGTTCAGCATGACTGTGTTCAATATCTGACATGCATACGAAAAAATATGGTGAGATTATGTAAGGAGAGCATGCAGAAATTTAGAGTGATGGTAACAACCAGTGGATGGATCCAAAAATAATGATAGCTAGCTGATGATTGCTTTAAATTAATAAAAAGACAGATGATGATTGCTCTACTATTTGTTTCCACCCAAGATGAACAACATAGGCATACCCTAGGTGAACCAGATATTAGACAGACATACTATTCATTGCTGCCTCGATATGTGCCCCACAACTAATTTAGAACTCAAGTTTGAACATGAATTTGGACCTGAGTTGGGAGTCCAAGAGCTGAACAGGACGATAAAGTAGCAGGTAAGTTTAAGCAATGCATAACATAAGCAGAAACAAAAGAGTGCGACCTCTCTTGTGGACCCGTGTACTCCTCAGGTTCATCTGCTGAGTCGATGATGGTGATGCCGTTGGGGTGCGTGCCGGCGGCAGGGAAGGAGATCTGAGGCGGAAGAAGACGGTCAGGAGTCGTGATGTCTGGTTTGGTGGATGCTTCTGTCGATGGAGCAACTCAGGTGAGGTGGACGACATCGCGGCAGGAGCAGGACAAACCACACAAAGTTCCCTTCGACACGTACCTATAACTGAAGTAATTCTGTAAGGGCTCATTTGGCTTGCATGATTCTTAAAACACAGGGATAGGAAAAACACCGGAATAGGATAGGAAAATGCACATGGTAAACAGAGAATTTGTAAACACAGGATTTCTATCAACTTGGGTGTTTGTTTTACAGGAATTGGAAGAGCAGAGGAATGCAAAGACACATGGCCAAAATAAAGAGAAACCATATGAAAGCGTGCACAGTTAGAATGTTATTCTGGCACTAATGCACTTGGTCTTGTTTTCATGCATAGGATTTTGAAAAGTAGGTCGAGGTGGATGTTTTGCTTCATTCCTTTCAACAAAATGCATGAATAATTGAATAGTAGAGTGCCATTGGAAAATTCCCTATTGCTATGTTTTTCTGTTGAACCAAAATAGCCCTAATGGATCGATGTGAATGTATAGTAATAAGTGACGCAACAAGTGTACAACCTCTTTGTCCTAGCCGTGCCGACCTCAGCATCATTGGGTTGGTCGCTGAAGCAGTTGAGGCAGAGGTGGCTGTCGGAGGTGTGGAGGAAGATCTGAGGAATCTGTAGACGGCGTCCAGGGCACTGCTCTGTTGTGATGGATCGTTCTGTCGTTGGAGCAGCTCCGGTGAGTCGTAAGACGTCAAGGCTGAAACAACACAAGATAGACATCATCAATCTCAAGTGGCATTCTAATAGCATCTCCAATAGATGATGAAAAATGGATGTAAAATTAACATCACCCAAAACCACCTGACTACAATAGATGAGGTAAAAACTGTTGACTCCGAACTTAACTGTCGAAACTGAAATTAACTGTGGAATCTGAATGCTACTGTCGAAACTAAATGCAATGGTAGCAAAGAGACACTTCATGTAGTTTAGGGAGGGCTTGCAGTTCATCTTCAACCTGCACACCCCTGAGCCGCCTGCCACCATCGGTCGAACCGCCGGCCCCAACACCGCCTCGCCGCCCCGAAACAACTCGCCACCACCGCACCAGCCAGCCCTCTAGGCCCCCCGCCCACCCCCCACCCTGAACCCTAAGATAGATATTGGGGTACCTCTCCGGCAATCCCTCGTCCCTGCTGCGGGTG
>NC_057807.1:368322051-368324906 GCF_018294505.1 Triticum aestivum
CCTGAAAATCGACTGACCCAAAAGTCGATTCAGTCGACTGAAGTGTGGCTTAATCGGAGCAGAGCAGCAGCACGATCGAGGGGGGCAGCAGCAGGAGCAGCTGGGCGAGCGAGCGATCGAGCGAGAGCCGAAGCAGCAGCAGCAGCGCGAGCGAGCGAGAGCCGGAGCAGCAGCAGCAGCAGCGCGAGCGAGCAAGCGAGAACCAGAGCAGCAGCAGCAGATCCGGCTGGTATGGGACGCCATCGCCGAAGGGGCCTCACACTGGGGGAGAGCCGTCGTGGAGATGTTGCCTGCGGCGCCGGCTTCAAGGTAGCCGCTCCATGGGGGTGCGGGATGGAGCACCGTCGGCGCCGGGAGGTCGAGTTAAGGAGAAGGTGCGATGCGATGAGTGTACAACCTCTTTGGTGGCGCCGAGTAGGCCTCGGCTTCGTCTGAGGAGTCGGTGAGGATGCTGCGGTTCCGGTGGAGCAGGTTAAGGCGGCGCTGTGGGGATGGAGCAGCCGCGATAGATGAGGCGATCATCGAAGCAGCTCCTTGGAGGTGGAGGACAGGGCGGCTGAACCGGCGGGACGGCGAGATGGACGACGGATCCTCATCCGGGGAGGTGGACGAGGGACGTCGAGCTGTTGCGGTGGACGACATTATCGGGGAAGAGGCTCCGGCTGGGCAGCGGTGACGTGGCAGACGAAGGAGGGTGGGGTTTCGCTGCTGGAGCGGAGAGGTTATGGCGGCCTGGGATTTTGAATGGCGAAAAGGGGGCGATGGGAGGGGGTGAAGCATGACTTAGGGACGCGCTTGTCCAAAATGTAGGGTGGGTTACAAAAGTACCCCCCACCAATTTGAACTAGCGGCCCTTTCGACTCAGGGTTAGAAGGGGGATTTCGCGTGTCGAGATTTGGCAGCTGGAGGGAGTTTTCGCGTGCGTTGTAATTTCGGGATAGCAAGGCGCTGGTTGTGAAGGCGCCAGTTTTGGGAGCACGATATCTGAATTTACGGGATATAACAAGACGCGGGTTGAATTTTAGGGACAATCCTAACGTGTAGTAATATTGTACTTTTTTTTACTGCATAGTAATATTGTACTTGTACGTACCAAATCAATTCGCACTTCCCTCAACCAAAAAGAAAACAAAAAAAAATTATTCACACCACACAAAGATAGAGTCTTGCCCCGTTTTACTATACAAATGCTATTCAAAGTTACTCCCTCCTTCCATCTATATAGGGCCTAATGCGTTTTTCGATGCTAACTTTGACCAAATATTAGAGCAATGATATATGACATGCAACTTACACAAAGCACACCGTTAACTTCATCTGTGAAAGGTTCTTTCAATGATATAATTTTCACATTGTGCATGTCATGTACTATTAATCTTGTCAATAATCAAAGGCGGTCTTAAAATCTCATTACACCCTATATAGATGGAAGGAGGGAGTATGATTCCATGTTATGTCCGATTAATTTTTTCGCTTTGCTGTATAATGCATGTAACCTACTCATACCAACATTTTAGTGCATTCCAAATGTCTATACTACCGCTGCAATTCGAACTAAATTCGAATTTGTTTCTCTATTTCAATAATAAATCTACAATCATGATTGTTGCCAACATCAACCATCATTCGTGTATTACCTTAATAACACACCACATGATTACTATAGAGATAGATATGAACTATGTGTACTACATGAACACGAATTCTATTTTTTGAATACACTTGATGTTGGTTCCAAATAATAGCACATTTGATGTACTAACTATATATTCATAATCTAAACCATGTTCCATACGTACACCGTGTTTATCACACAAAGTATAGTGCTCCGGCCCCTACATTATGACAAGTATTTAGACCTGAGTTGCAAAAGCCACACATTAGCCCAAATTATAATCAATGTTGTACATTATGATATCTTCTTCAAGTATCTGTATCCACCTTTTTATAATGAATTATGATCTTTGTTCGTCTTTTACAACTTCACGATCCTCTTCTATTTGTAGCTAGCTAGCGCTAACTTTCTATCGTGCATGCACACACCCGCCCCCCTCACACACCCTTAACGTCCTCTCCATCACACACGTTCATTATTTCTCTTTAGGTCGTCCACCAGCGGTGTGTGTAGGCCCCGGGCTCCTTCTTTCTGGCACACACCGGTCGATATACCGCTCTAGCCAAGTGTGCCTACAACAAACACATATATACTTCCCCTCTTCTCTTCTCACTGTCCATGCCCCCATATGTCCAATACGATTCCACGCAGGTGCACACTCCCGCCCCTCTTTTCATTAGTCACATGCTTGCACACTCCTCCCCCTCGACATGGTAGGCCTCTCGCACCACCTCCTAGCCACACTCTCTCCCCCTGTCTGCCTCTCCGGACCTTATTTGCTTCTAACACATGCAGGCGTGTATATGAACTGATCTCCCTACATATATCCAGGTCGACTATAATTTGTTTTCACCAAGCACCGATACACTTACCTCGCTAGTTATGTCTCTCCTTTTCTCGGACACACGACGGTTGATCTTCCTATGTAGTTACGCATGCTTACCACAACCATATCTTCTCCCCTCATCATCCTTGAATACCTCCCGACCCGTCTCTCACACGCACGTGCATAGACAGACAGACATGCATCCCTCGCCCTCTCTTATTGATATTGCACCCATACCCTCCGTTTGTCTAGCAGGCCTCTCCCACCATTTGTGAGACGCCACTCCACCACCAACCCTCCGACGCTCTACCTTTGTATTTTTCCCAACCTTATTCCTCTGCTACACATATCCATGGATGTCGATCAATCTCCCTCAATACATAGCTAGGTCTCTCTCCTTCCCCAGACATATAC
>NC_057807.1:368325119-368330712 GCF_018294505.1 Triticum aestivum
ATCCATGCCACAGAGAAGAACTGCACCTTTGCCCTCTCAAATTCCAGTAGGCCAGCCGCCCTGTATCTTTGACATGGGCAAACACAAATTCGATGGAGCTCTTTATCGATCGCGCAGCCACACACTTCATCCCTGTTTTCAATTCTATCGATATCTCACGTCCATGACTCCGTCTCACACACATTGCATATGTTACGTTTTTTTTATTGAGATATCATCAACACATTGCATCTGTTTCGCACAAACCATGTCTCTCACACCCACCCACATACGTACCTGCACCTAAAGAAGAAGTGCGCGCAGGACGCACGTACTCACGTCTCGTTCCCGGCCACACCCGCGCGGGTACACGGTGGAGTTTGTTTCTGTATGAAAAGGCAGCCCACGTGATAATTTGACGTGTGTAGTGGTTTTTTACTCGAAGGAGGGTCGGGTACCACGCCTAGAATATAAAACGATTGCCGTGGGGAAAATGGAAAAATGGGTTTGTCTCTCGTGAGTCTCGTCACACAATCTCACACAAGGCCGCCGTGGTTTCTCTCTCTCAGCGTTGGTCAGTGATCCGGCCGCATCCCGTCCGCCAGCGGAAAGGGAGGATGTGCATCGTCTCTCTGTTCGACGGCGTTGAGGCAGCTTGTCCCGATCTGCGGTACCCGCCGTTCTCTCTGACCAAGCTCCAGCGCGGTAGGGCCTTCGCCACTTGCTCGTTGCCACAGTATGGGCAGATCCCGGCCGCTGGCGCCCTCCTAGTAACATCCCGACGACCCTCAGGTATAGCTTCCTCCGGCCTTGCTCCATTGCCCATCTTCCCATGTTCATGTGGATCTTCTTTAGTTGTTTGCTTAAATCGTATCTCGGCCGTCGTACTTTCCATCTTGCAATCTTGTCCTCAAACCATTTTTGATAAACCACCATGTGCTATCTTTCCCTTTTTACATGGAACATGCTTCTTTTTTGTTGGCGTATGTGTCTTCAACTCGTGTTATTGGGCAGTAATTGTTTCCTTTCGACCTCCTTTTGCAAACAGGGCTATCCATTTTCACCTCGTTGCTATTGCGACCTTTTGGTGAACTGCACAAATCACTTTCCTGAAGAGTGTTTTGTGCAGTTCCGCCAAAATGTCACACGGGCAACGTTTTTACATTTCTGTGGGACTGCGGAAAGGGAGATTGGTTTTGCTATCCTCCTCATCCAACTCCATGCTTAATCTTCTCCGACAAGAAGTTAGTCCTAAAGAGAGACCGTAAAGGTGATCGGCTTCTATTTATGTGTGTTATGTTTCATCATCTAGTTCCACTATTATTGTAATCACACTGGCTGGATATCTTTGCAAACATGGATGGTCCACCCAATTTTAGTGGAGCTGCACAAAATGATCGGATTGTGGTGTCCTTCGTACACCTCTTTTTTGGCTACAGAGCTGGGTGAAACTAGCTGCCAAGCAATGAAAATTGTGCCAAGGAAATGGAGCCATGGCTACGAACAGCATCGATCAATTATATTTTTTTTCTTTATTTGTACACCTTCTCACAACTTTGTCTTCAGTTGTGATGTGAATATTGGCGCTGATCTGCGAACCATTGAGATGCATTAGCCATGGTAGTTTCATTTGTATTTGATGAAATGTTGTAACGAGGTAATCTCGAGGCAAGACACATGAATCCTAAGTTGAAACCTTTTTTTTCCTGCGGGAACCAGAGTTGAAACCTTCATAGCATCACACTACAATTTCATCAAAATTATGCGTACATATAAACAAATCTTGAAGGATTGATAGCAATGCCAGAAACAATTCAACTTCGTTTCGCCGACATGTTGGACATCCTTCATCCGGCTCCACCTGCCATGCAGCAATATTGAGTGCACAACACAACTTCAGGGAAAGAATCACCCCGGTCTTTGCGCCGCAGTAGTAATGACTAGTGAGCAATCAAATCACAGAGCCCCACCTTCGCCATTGTAAGTTGCTCGGACGAAGCAACCATCATTTCTCTGTTCCTTGAATCCGCTGGTACTCCCATATTCCCACAGTAGAGTTGCTCGGGCGAATCAACCATCACTATATCCTCTCACGTGTGATGACCACAGGAGCTATCCATTCAGATTGCATGTTAAAAAAATAAAGGTCGATAACTAATGCGGCAAACTTTCAAAAAAAAACTAATGCGGCACTTCAGGCCAACGCGGCCAGATCGCATTTTGCACGAGAAATTACACACCATGTCTTGTTGACATGTGGTCCCGTTCCACATATCAGTGAGACGACGGCGAGTAGTAGGAATATTTCCGAACCGACGTGTAGGCCGGGGCGCCCCTTCGTGAACCGTGGCAAACTGGCAACCGTCCACCGATGCTTCGCCTTTCCCTCTCGATTTGGAACTGCTATTGCACGCTCTTCCTCTCCCTCCTCCATTTTCCTTCAGCCCTTCACGCTTTCTTCTGCCATTGTTCGATCGCCTTCTCCATGGAGGGAACAGGACAGAAACGACCCCGTTATTCTTGCCCCGATCTGAAAGATGACATGGTGGAGGAACTCATTGATCGGTGCGACGTCATCACCTCGGCTAGCATGGCAGGTTCGTTCAAGCCCATTCTTGACTCAACTAATAACATCATTACAAGGAACCCAAGAGTCAAAGAACAGTTTGATCTCCCCTATCTTCTTCGCCGTGACCCTGATGACCGGCGCCGTCACGACGGAGGCCTCTCCCTGTGCAAGTTGATGCCGCTTGATAATGATACGTATGATGTTAAGATGCCATCGCTTGAGGGCAAGGCCTGGGTAGGCGCAAATGGAGATTGGGTTGTTTACATTGGGTCCAACTGCGAGTGGGAACTTGTGAATGTGTACACTCGTGACCGGGTTCCACTTCCAAAAATCTCAGCAGACTACCCAGAGGTTGAGCACACCGGTATTGTACGCACATTCAAATACAATCATGGTGACTGTCTTCTACGGAAGATAGCAATTTCTCGAGTCCCCACCCGCTCTTGGAATTACAACAACTATGAAGTTGTTGCTATCTTCGGCAAGCTTGTTGCCGTCGTTGCTGGTTTGACTCGATGGACATTGCTCAAAAATCAGTTTTTGTACACGGATGAGTACTATGATGCAATTGAATATGAGGGCCTTGTGTTTGCTGCCACCACTCATGGCATTGTTTTTGTATGGAATCGTTATGATTTCGGTAGTTTTTTCTTCCACCATAATTATAATTGTTTCATCCACATGCATGCGGGTTAGCAAGTTTCCCTTTACTAATTAACCTTCTTCTTGTGTTTCCAAGGTCCTGTGAAAATTCCACCACCTATACTTGAAAAATTTTATAACCAAGGGGGAGATGACGATGGTGATGATCACGAGCATGAGGACGAGCAGCGCCCATATACTCGTTGGCGCCTGGCAACTAATTCCGATGGATCACCTCTTCTCGTGTGTATACAGCCCACTTATGATGTTACTGCTAAGGAAGAAGGTGTAGTCTCCCATGGTCGCACTCTCCGGACCTATTCCAACACCCGTTGCATGGTATTCGGGATGGATACTAGTGTGCTAGCGCCAACACCTTCCCTCTGGTACAGAATTGATAGTCTTGGAGAAAACTCGCTCTTCCTTGGACAAAACTATCCGATGATGGTGAAAGGCGATCCAACTGGTGTTGACACAACGTTACTAGCACCATTTATGAGAAGCAACTATGTCTATACCTTGGACATTTGGGTGGTTCCCCACCCTGGTACTGATATAGTAGGCCGCTTCAGCCTGGATGATCAGTCCTGCGTTGGTCTCGAGATCGACAATAGATGCCCCGTCCCAGAGAATCACTTGTGGTTCAAAGCAAGCGTTTCCAACGCCGAGGAATGGTTGAGTTGAAGTTCATTTCATTACTTGTTATTTGTTGTGTGGTGAAAACTTTAGTATTTATAATGTATCCTCGTTGTCGATGTGGGTTGATGACATGTTGTATGTAATAAAATGATATGCTTGTGATAAACTTACTAAATTTATGAATGGCTTTCGAGTTGCTTCTGTGAGTGAGTGGTGCGACGAGGCAAAAAAATATTTTCCGAATACATAATTGTACGTGCATTGCAATAGGTTATTGGATGAGGCCAATCATCAACAATAGTAGTACACTATTTGTACTAGCTTCACATGCTTCGCGCGTCGTGCGGGTGTTTTTACTGTAGCCATACATAACTAGCACCTTGAATCCTCGATACTAGTAGTACTATATACTAGTAAGTAGTAGGAGTAGTAGGGTGGCATGGGCCAGAACAAGCATTCACGTCTAGGAATACGGCACACGCCACCAGCACGACTTCCATCTGACACCAAATTTCTTGGAGTCCGTGCTAGAGCAATCTCTTCAACCTCATCGTTTCTCTAACTCAGCCATCGCACAATAGTTTTGGCCCACTTGTCTATAGTCGGTTTCCTCAACTGCGGTCCCACTTGTAAGGCCAACTCCAACGCTCTATCAATATATGGATGTACTCTTCTTCCCAATACAAAAACTTGTATCCATTCTACTCCCTCCATTGCACAATACATGGCTTCTACACATGTATCTAGACATGTTTGTCAAAATATATATGTATCTAGACATGTTTTAGTATATAGGCACATCCATTTTTGGACAAATGGAAGTCAAGTATTTTGGAACGGAGGGAGTACATAATAAAAATTTTAAGTTAGCACAACTAGTCTAATCCGAGAGCACAACCAAAGATTTGGTCGGGTTCTTCCTCCTTTTGCCGACACGTGGGACATCCAGCATCCAGGTCGTGTCATGAAAGAAAATAGAGTGGTAGTTGATAAGTTGAAGCCACGAGATGTGCATCTTGGGTTAAACTGTAAATAGAATCTTACTACTCTTGAGTAACTCCAAAAGCGGCCACCGAAGATCTTTCTTGGATTTGTTTTCCATCACCAGCACGTTGAGGTGAAAGATGTGCAGGTTCAGTGGTCCTCTTGCGCTTTCACTGACATGTGGGGCCACATGTGAGCAAACAAATGATGGGCTCCGCGCGTCCGCTGGCTGGCTGAGAAGAGAGATAGAGGAGTGCTGAGCACGGACTGCAGGAAATTTGTTCTACGTAACCAGCACCTTGATATTCGCGTGTGGTTGTTTCTAGAATAAAAAAAAGGAGATACCTCTACTTATGTTACTCCCACTACGCCTAGCCTAAGGTTAGTAGGTGACCTTGCGCTTGGCTCTTCGCCTCTTCCGGAAGTCGATGGTTCCAC
Organism: Triticum aestivum; assembly: GCF_018294505.1. NCBI lineage: Eukaryota > Viridiplantae > Streptophyta > Magnoliopsida > Poales > Poaceae > Triticum > Triticum aestivum. The sequence continues at coordinate 368,330,371 of NC_057807.1, forward strand.
AGTAGTGCTTCTGGCATTCTGACACCAAATGAACTGCTGCACGTCCACCGCTTGTGAGCAAAAGTTTCTCCTCGTGCTGCGAGCCACCGCGCACGCGTTGGCGAGGGAGAAGGCGTAATCAAGCTTCTCGTTGTTTTGCGAGTTGACGGGACACATCAAAGTTATTTACTAGTAGTACGTACTCTCTCCAAAAAAGGGCTGACCATGTCATTGCTACCATCCCGTGCTCTGTCGTTGAGTATGTGCACTATTCACGTGCCATTCACGTGCCATCGAGGAGAAAAAATATTGCGTAGGTGCCATCGAAGTGCACGACTCACTTACGGAAAAGGGTTTCCCCCC
>NC_057807.1:368330882-368335361 GCF_018294505.1 Triticum aestivum
CGACTCACTTACGCACTGCTTATCTGATTATCTCCATTTTCTTGCATGACACATGCACCTTGATGCTAGATGTCTCGTGTGTTGGGAAAAGGACGAACAAAGGTCACGTAAAAGAAAAGAGTTGAAGAGCATAGATTCCCGACGACCAAGGAGGAGCAAGGAACCTCGTGGTGGAACTTCTGCAAGGAACCTTGCACGTTTTCCCCTGTTTTTACCGCCTGCCCACCTATAAACAACTAAAAGAACATGAACTTTTCGCTAACCACTAGAAACGGTACATCAGGATGCTAAGTTGAAGATGTTTTATACTCCCTCCGTTCCCAAATATAAGTCTTTTTAGATATTTCAATAAGGGACTACATACGAAACAAAATGAGTGAATCTACACTCTAAAATATGTACACAAGCGAACGCACTTAGTCCATCCGATCCAACTCATGCACATACACGCACAACATGGAGCACACAACGCACGTACACAAGACGTGCATGCACACATGCTTGGCCGCAGAATGCACGTGAATAACACATGCATGCGCACACACTCAGCTGCATGGAGGCGCGCGCCATCCGCGGCGACGTCCGGTTCGTCGTGCTACGGCAAAGCTCGGACGCAACGGCGCATACGCATCTCTTGCAGCACCTCTTTGCCGTCGTTCCTCAACTACTAGTCGGAGACGAAGACGACCGCAGCCTCGGCCTTAGAGCTAGCACCGATCGAAAAACATGCACGTTGCACTCACACGAGCACATACGGAGTGCCCACGACGTGGTGGTGGTGTGTCCCCAGTCGCCTCTACTCCTTCTGTGCACGTTGTCTATCAAGGCGGCTGCATGCTAATGATGATGTGGGTGAGATCTTCTAGGACTCAGATGATGACGAGGAAAATTATGAGACACAAGGTGACGTACACCGTCAAGGTCCACGGTCAAGGGGGTGCTAGCAAGTGCTTAGATGTGCTTAGAGCAAGTACAATAGAGCTGAGTTAGCGGGCTATAAGGAATAAACATTAGTATATTTCTGCTTAGTTGGAGGAAAGAGAAGAGGAGAGAGAAGGTAAGTGGGCTCTTCGTGAAGAGCCAGCTCTAGCACGTGCTCCTAGGCACTTTGTAGTACATGTTGACTATAAGATGGGATGTAGGCTTATAGCCAGCAGCTGGCTATACTATTAATGCTCTTTAGATGAGGTGCTAAGTGCATTAAATGTCTTAGTAACTCAAGTGTTCAATGCATAGGTGCTTAGTTTATTGGTGCCACATCATATTTTATGCCTACGTGGCAGCCTTAGCAGCTATACATGGTGGAGCACTGGGAGAGGCCAAGGCTGGTCATAGTGGGGAGTAACTTGTACTGTAACATATTACTATGTTACTCTAAACATCTCTATAAACCGGAAAGGAGGGAGTAGTAACATACACTAGTGTCATATGCAGAGTATGGGAGCACATGATATTTCCCCGTCCAGACCGATCCCAAGTTGGCTTCTCACCTTCTTGGCCCAACAAAAACCCCTCCCCCTCCCGCGTGCACTTCCTGCCCGGCGCCAGCTGAGCCCACCACTCCACATTGATGGCAAGTCAGGGCGACGCGACCTCTCACTGCTTCCACCGTTGAAGCGGCACGCCGACCGAGGGCACCGCCCGCTGCACGCCCGGCATTTCAGACTACACAGTGGATAGTAACTTTTAGAGCAAGTACTACTATAATTAGATGACATAAGCAGGCTATAAGGATTTAAATATAGTATTTGTGCTTAGTTGAAGGAGAGAGAAGAGGAGAGAGAAGAGAAGCGGATTGTAAACGTGTAGTCGGTTGTACTCCAACATACTCTACTTTGTGAGACAAAAGGTGGGGCAATTATTAATGATATTGTATTTATACTAAAGGGACTAACGGACGCCTTAATTACTCCGTTTTTTAGACAAACCTTGGTGGGGCTACTATTGACTTTTTTTGAGCTATTATTGACTTGGATGTGGGGGTTGGGGGCCAAAGGCCTACTATTATACTACGATGTGACATGATCTACCCTAGCCGCCGTTGTATCATATGGTTTCGCACCATTCTAGATCTTAGCGCCGCCACGCAATTCTTCTCCAGCCCTCCTTCCGGCGTGCACTGCGAGAAGGGACAACATCCTCCGAACCCCGCCTTTCGTGATCCTGTACGGGAGAGGGGCGATCAGGTTTTTGGGGAGCACACTCCTATGACTACTGCCAGTGACGACTTACTCAACGACAGCCTTCTTCACCGACCTCGGTAACCTCTTCATCAACGACATGAGTGACAACATCAACCACATCGGTTCTGCTCCCGCTGTACAGTATGTGATTCTGTCCTCCTGGTTTAGTCCGCATCATTACTTTGATGTTTGCAATTGTCGTCATGATCTATTTACTGCTGATTCGGATTAAATCTCATACTAAATTTCTCATATATTCAACAATCCAATCCAAAAACCTGATCACAGGCAATTTACTCCGAGTTGTTTTGCTGCGCTTTTGAAGCCGCCTACTTTTAAGGGGTGCAATATAAAAGGTGGTGCACAAGAGCAGTATATTGGTTTTAGATCATGTGCTGCTATGACGCCACTAAGGGTAAGCTTGAGGGCGATCTTAATCCTACACAGCAGGAAGCTTTTCAGAACATGGATACACTCTTCAAAGCCGCCCTACTTAGTGTTCTTGATGATTCCATTGTGGATTCGTATATGTTGTTTGACAGCAGCAAAAACATGTGGGCTGCGCTCGAGGCCACGTTTGGGCCCTCGGGTGCTGGCAACGAGTTGTACGTCATGGAGCAATTCTATGACTACAAGATGACTGATGAGCGCTCTGTTGTTCAGCAGACTCATGAGATACAGTCACTCTCTAAGGAACTTGAATACTTTAAGTGTGTGTTGCTGGACAAATTTGTTGCTGGGACCATCATTGCCAAGCTTCCACCTTCGTGGAATGATTTTTCTACTTCTATGAAAAACAAGAGACATGAGTTTTCTGTTTTGGATCTCATTAGCACTCTTGATTTTGAGGAGAAGGCGAGAGCAAAAGACACATGTGCTCGGGTCGCCGAGGGAGCTTCTAGTGCCCACATGCTACACGAGAAGAACTTCCAGCCTAACCAGCCCCAAAACAACAAGAACAAATCTCAGGGGAGAGGCAAGTTTGATGCAAAGAACAAGATGTCACATTCTACCAACTTCAAGAAGAATTCTCATAACGGGAAGGAATACAAACCTCAATTTTGGTAGCACTGCACAAAATTTATATGGCTGCATCTACCTGCTGTCAGCTAACCTCATGGTGCTCCACGTATTCCTACATTCGTAACTAGGTACAATGACCACCGCAAGATGAAATTAGCTTATTCGTATGTTGACTTGCTGAATGCAGTGCGGAACGATCCTGTCATGTCTGGAGAAGCAAACAAGTAGTGCAGCCAAAGGTGGAAATCAACCAAGGACTTATGAAATTATATGTAATCTTCCTCAGGCAGGTCAGTATCCCCTTCGTCCAGATGATCATGTTTGGTCATGCCGAGCTATTGATATGTGCTACTATTTTGCAACACCGTTTAAGTATAGCTACTGTTTTCCTATCTTTTCAGATTCAGGACAATGAATAGGATATCAGGGGAACTGCACAATATGGACCCATGTTGAGCCATCTCTATTGCCTCATGTGTTTGCTGCAAATGTGGCAGCATCAATTGCAAGATGAGGCAGCTAGATAGCTGTGGAGTTGCCAACATGCTCAAAGTTCTCGCAACATTGAGAAGAAACAAGCATGTCGAGGAAATTAATGCGTGCGCAGGGAGGCCCTTTGCTCAGAGAAGCATCGACCGATTTTCTTTATTTCCACACCTTCTCACAGTTTTGTATATTGGTTATAGTATGGTGAATCATTGAGATGCATAGACATGTTGAACTTTTGTTCTTCTGAATGTTAGTTTAATGTGAGTGTCTGCATCCAGTACCGCATCCTCTAATTTGGTGGATGCACACAGAGAAAATAAATCTCCTTAATTTACTCCAAACCACCCTATTAAATAGGCCTAGTAACAAACCAGGCGCATGCAGTGGCCGGCGGGCACATGCATCCTGCATGCATGGCCAGTCATTCAGCAACACAAAAGAAGAGAGCAGTTCTTGGGAAAAGCGAGTAGTTAGTGCAGCATGCCTTATGAACACGAACAGCTCGCTCTCCCGCTTCCGTCTCCCCACCCAATTCTCCCTGCTCCCCAATCTTCCTCACTCGTCCAGAAAACCCCGCTCACCTTCTTCCTCACTCGTACAGAAAACGCCTGCTCCTCTTCTTCCACTCCTACAGAAATCCCCAGCCCTCCTTCTTCCCCACTCGCACTGCCACTAGGCTCGTCTCTGGCTACTCTGCTCAAACCCGTGAGCTCAGCGCGACGCCCACAAGGAAAATGGAGTCGGCTGGCCCTAGCGCCAAGAAGATGAGGCTCCCGCCAGCGGC
>NC_057807.1:368335519-368360869 GCF_018294505.1 Triticum aestivum
ACCGGTAGAATCTCCGGTGGACCGCATCAGCGATCTCCCGGACGTCATCCTTGAGGAGATCATCTCGCTTCTCCCCACCAAGGATTGCTGCCGCACACAAGTCCTCTCAACTCGGTGGCGCCCTCTATGGCGCACCGTGCCCCTCAATCTTGACTTTCGTCAGATATCTGTCCTTCCTGAATTTGATCTCATCAGAGCCATCGTCTCTTCTCACCAGCAGGGCCCCGTTCAATGCCTCTGCATCCCGACAAGCTACCTGCTGTCCATACCCGGCTAGGTGGACGCTTGGCTGACATCCCCTGAATTCGGGAAACTCCAGCAGTTTGAGTTCTACCATTACCACGAAAGTTTCATACCACGAACATACCAAGAATTCGTGCCCACACCACCATTGTCCATCTCGTGGTTTTCTTCCTCTCTCCACACTGCCACCTTCGCCCGGTGCCATCTACCAGACGATCTGGTACAAATGCTTCGACTCCCACTGCTAAAAAAACTTTCGCTTGTGGTGGTTTATCTGTCGGAGGCCTCACTGCACAGCATCATCCACTCCAGTTGCCCTGCCCTGGAGCGCTTGCTGATTGTTTTGGGAATATAAATCGGTATCAGTTGTCTCCAAATAAAGTCGCCTCACCTTAAAAGCATTGGAATTTGTTTTAAAGGACAGCAGCTCATCATCGAAGATGCCCCTTCACTTGAAAGGTTGCTCCTTCATAGTTGTTATACACCTTCAGAAATAACTGTCGTCTCTGCGCCCAAACTGGAGACCTTGGGTGTAATTCGTGACCCATTTAATAATCACAAGGAGTTGGTGTTTGGCTCCTCACTTTTTCAGGTACCGTATATTTTCATCTACACATTTGTCATCATATGCTGCATTTTTCATTTGTGCGCATAAGTTTTATATCATCTTGGAGTACACTTTGGGTACTAATATTATGTTATATGCTCAATGAAGAGTTCGTCCATTGATAGCCTAGCAATGCTGCTGGATTCTGTCAAGATCATATATATCAGAATGTATAGTTTTGATCTGGACATAATTATTGGCTTGCTGCGATGCTTTCGATCTCTAGAGAATTTATACATAGAGGTGATGATTTCATGCACATTGAAAGCCCGTATATATTGTACTAGAATTAACTGTTCAGCTCTCGTTCTTTCGACATACTCTTTTTTTAGACCTTAACTGTTTTCAATCTTCATGTCTACTTAGGGAGAACCACATGGACAAAAACATATAACCAATCGTTGGCGTAATAAGCACAAGGATTTTCTCAATTCTCATGACATTCGTTTGAGGACAATAACGATGGGACGATATACATCCAACCAGGCAAACAGAAGCTTTGTCACATTCTTCCTATTGAACGCGAGGTTACTATTGTCCATGAGGCTTAATTTTTACAGCAAGAGATTTCTCACGGACGAACATGTTGAACAGCAAAAAAAGAAGTTTCAGGTGGACAAATGGGCATCTAAACGTGCTCGGCCTATATTTACAATAAGTTGTAGACATCCTAAAATAAAAAAATTTGCACAGGATGTTGATTTTATGGATCAGACCGATCCATTTGTTTGTGACTGCAAAAAAGTGTGGTTGGGTTAGATGTTACTGTCATGTTCAATCTGGGTTTTGTCTAAAAATTTGATGAACAATTAATCCTTGGGCTTTTTGTACCATTTTTATGCTTGACTTGCATGTTGTTGCCCTCGTACTCCCCTCGACCTGCCACTACACTGCCGCATCTTTCATGGCTGTTGTTTGTTCCCGTCCGAGGCCTTGTCGTGGTTCTCCGCCTTGGTTAGCTCGCTGTGCTCGCCACCGTCTGGTGTTGTCAAGATGGTCAACAACCAAGAGGAATCAGGAGATGACTGTATGTGGAGAGGCTGACAGTAGGGACCCACCAGGGTCATTGCATTTTGCAAGCAGGTGCCTCGTTATTACAAGCCAAAACAATACTTCCTCCTAATTGTTTGACAACTAGGTTCCACGCCATTGTCAATGTAGTCAATAAACGAGAAAATTACACAAGAGCAGATAACACCAGGGACCCAGCAGCTCGCCCAGTTGTTTTCCAGTTTCAGAGACGGAGCTCAACTGCGCGATGTGCGGGGGCTATGGCCCGTCTAGCCCACGCTTACGCTTTTATTAAGCATATGCCAAGCCCAGTTGATATTTTTTTCTTTCTGAAATTGGCTAGCCCAGTTCTTTTTTTTGGAGAATACCAAAACCGAGGCCTACTTGCTTTTCTCAGCCCTGCTGGGCTGCAAATCTTTCAAGACGAGGAGGGATAAGAAATGGGCTTCCCCAGAAAACGGGCTATAAGTTGTAAGAAATGGGCTGTAAATTTTTAAACCAAAGCCAACCAGCAATTGCATTAAAATATCATTTTTTCAGCATTTCTCTACTCTCTACTCTTATAAAAACCAAAGCCAACTGGCAATTACATTAAAATATCATCTTTTCACCCACAAGATAAACTACTCATACAAATGCATCTTCATGTTCCGTGCAAAGAACGAGCATCTTGCTAGTTAAGATTCTAAATTTCATTCATTTTTTGCGGAGAATTGTTTTTTGAATTTTATTTTGATATAATTTTTTGAAAACTATTTTTAACGTGACTCGAAATTTCGTGATTAAAAGAGATCGGACCCCACCGAAATATGCAAAACTTCGTTGAATTTTTTTGCAGTGCCCAGAGTATATGGTCTGTAATGCTAATAAAAAGAATATGAGCTTCAAATATCCTTAAGAATTAGAAAATGGGCTATAAATTATTGAAAATAATGGCTAATGGGCTATATGCTGTTTTCCACAGATTTGGAGGCTGACTTCTGGGCCTACTAGGTTGACGATGACGCAGTCCTAATTTTTTTTACGCGTACGCAAGGCTTTGTCAACTTAGTCAACACACAGCAGTGACTGTTGGATGTCCATCCAACGGCCGCCGTGCTTCTTCAATCTCTGATCTTCCTGCTCCAGCCGCCCAAACCAGCGTCGGCGGGACTGCCTGCTCCCTCCTCCCGTGGTTGGTTGTGCTGCCGCCAGGCCATGCCTCTAACCACCCACACATCCTGTTATTTTCCGGCGACGTCAGCCTCACCCCGCAGTCGACCAGTCAGCGCTCGTTCTCCCCTCAGCGTGGGCATCCGCTGCGGTGGCTTCGCCGGCTCCGGGTGGTTCTCTTCTTGGGCCCCGCCCTCGTCCATCGCGTTTGTGCTCTCGGAGCGGCGAGGTCAACATGGTCAACAAACAATAGCCATCGGAAGAGGCTGACAGTAGGGGCCCACACAGGAAAATGCCTCCTTATTACGCGCAAAATAATGATTCCTCCACCTGATAGCTGGGACCCACCGGAAGGGTCTCTGTATTTTGCGAAAAAAACGTTCCCCCCGCTGTCAGCTCGGACCCACCAGAAATGCCTCCTTATTACGCACAAAAAATGAATACTCCCCCTGCTAGCTGGGACTCACCTTGGTGGGAGGCTGACTTGTGGGCCTACTAAGTTTACTGGGACGGAGGGCTTTGTCAACTTAGTCAATATGAACGACTCTAGCTCCAGTGACCGTATGATGTCCATCCAACGGCCGTAGTGCTTCTTGAACCTTTGGTCTTCGTGCTCCAGCCGCCCAAAGTAGCGCCAGTCGTGCCGCGTGCTCCTGCCTCCCGTGGTCGGCTATGATGCCGCGAAGGCCTCACCGCCCCCTACTACTCCCACCGCTGGCCAGCCCATCCCTCTACTCACCCACACCCCTTGTTATTCTGCGGCGACGGCAGCCTCACCCTCGTACTCCTCTTCGCGTGGGCATCCACTGCTGCGTCTTCCCCGGCTCCGCGTCGTCCCCTTCCTAGGCCTCGCCATCATCCACCACCGTGGTGCTCTCGGCGCGGCGTGGTCAATGTGGTCAACGACCGACTTCCATCGGAAGAGTACTATGCGTGGAGAGGCTGACAGCTGGGTCCATGGCGGCCGCCAGGAAGTGCCTCCTTATTACGCGCAAAATAATTATTCCTCCACCTGACAGCGGGGACCCACCGGATGGGCCACCGTATTTCGCAAAAAAAAACGTTCCCCCCTGACTGCTGGGACCCACCAGCTACATCTTCGCACGCAAGGAAGTGTGTTCGGGCAAAAAAAAATGATTCACCCCCCTGACTGCTGGGACCCACCAGCTACATCTTCGCACGCAAGGAAGTGCGTCCGGGTAAAAAAAAACGATTTTCCCCCTGATTGCTGGGACCCACCAGCTACATCTTCGTAGGCAAGGAAGTTCCTGACAGTCGGGACCCACCTGGTCGAAGCGTACGTAGCGTTGTCATTCTGGTCGCGAACGTGTACGTACATACTGGTCGTAGTAGAGGCGCGCATGTACACGTACGTACAACGGCGAGGGTGCAAGAAAGAAAATATGGTCACGTACATACATACGGGCAGGGTCTCGAACGCCTACTCGCGCATACGTGCATGGCTGGGTCGGAATGGAGAAACAGCATCATCGTCGTGTTCATGGGGAGGCAACGGAATGCGTCGTGTTCATCAGGAGGCAACGGAACGCGTGGGAGCCAACCGGCTGGGTCGGAACGGAATGCGTGGTCGTGTTCATCGGGAGGGCTTGGACGGAACAGGCGATGGAAACGAGGCCTGGCGTACCGCACAATGGAGGAAACGGCCTTGTGTTCGACTGGCCACGTTCGAAACGGGGTCCTGTTGATCGAGAGGGGCCTGGCGTACCGCAAAACGGAGGAAACGGACCTCCTATGGTCGAAACAGGGGTCCTATTGATCGGGAGGGGTGTGGCGTACTGCAAAATGGAGGAAACAGACCTCCTACGGTCGAAACAGGGGTCCTGTTGATCGGGAGGGGTGTGGCGTACCGCAAAACGGACGAAACGGACTTGTGTTGGAGCGCTACGGTCGAAACGGTGGGGGAGGGGTGTGGCGTACTGCAAAACGGGACTCCACGGGATACTGTTCATCTCCACCGTCGAACTCCTCCAGCCTCCACAGGCTACCGTCGACCTCCTCCAGCCTCCACGGGCTCTTGTTCATCCAGCCTCCACCGCGCGCTACTCCACCGGCTACTGTTCAACCAACCCTCCACGGGCACCCCTCCACCGTCTACTATTCATCCAGCCCTCCACACCACGGGGTCCTATTCAACCACCCCTCCATGGCCACCCCTCCACCGTCTACTGTTCATCCGGCCCTCCCACTACTAGAAAAACCCCTACTAATGGCGCACCTAATATGGCCATTAATGGCGCATCTGTGGTGCGCCATTAACAGCACGCCATTAGTAATTTTTACTAATGGAGTACCACCTGGTGCGCCATTAGTATCTGGTATACTAATGGCGCACCGCGGGTGCGCCATTAGTATAGGCCAGTGTGCGCCATTAGTATGCCTCCCAGGGGCCATGTATACCCAAGTGCTTTGGCATACTAATGGCGCACCACCACTGGATGCGCCTTTAGTAACCGCGGCATACTAATGGCGCACTACCCAGTGATGCGCCATTAGTATGCACTGTCATACTAATGGCGCACTGTCATGTGATGCGCCATTAGTATGAATATTAGGTTTTTTTTATTTTTTTATTTTCTGTTTTTTGCACAGGTTACAAAATGTATAATTTGACAAAATATAGACAGCACACATCAACAACAGATTCATCGAATACAATAGAAGATTAGTCTTTGAATACAATTCATCATATTAGTCTCCGAATACAATTCATCATATTAGTCTCCGAATTAAAAAGACCGAACAAAGATAGAACATTATATTACAAGTCTCGAGACCGCGAGTAGCGAGTTTGTCTTCACATTACAAGTCGATATCGATCATCTAAACTACCATCACATAGAAGAGAGTTGTGGTCATCACGATGAGCATCATCACGATGAAACTCGTCTTCATCCGGTTCCTCCAACGCTCCCTCCCCTCTCCCGCTAGATAGCGGGCGTATCTAGATTCGGCCTCGGCCCTAGTGGTGTACCCTTTGTAACTGTTACCGCTGAATCGGTGAACCTGTCTCCGACACTCCTCCCAGTCATCGTAGACTCCGGGAACCTTACCCTTGTACATGACATACGTCGGCATCGCTATGCACTAGCCAAACGAAACGTTAGTACCAATTCACAGACAATAGATAAGCAATATATAATTATGCAACAAAACGATCGGAAGAGAAAAGCAAGACATTAATAGCATCGATTACATCTAAGTTGAACGACTCTCGAAACCAAACAGACATACTACAAGTTCATTAAAGTTTAATTACAACATGAGCCAATCGATGTTTCAGAACTAGACAACTCGACTCAAGGGACCGGAGCGTGGATGAAGCCGCCGTCTATCGTGGGAGTCATGAAAGAACGGGCGTTGTCATCCTGCATTTGTAGCATTGTGTCGATGTCACTGTTGGACGGTTGATTTCTGAGGTAGAACTGCCCCGAGGTACGAAGGACATCTTGATGGATGATTTCCGCAAACTCCGACTGGATGCGAAAGAATTCTTGTCGGAGGTCCGCGTCCTGGATTGCCGACACGCTCGCGGCCCAATCTTTGAGTTTACTCGGTAGCAGAAGTTGATGATGGTCCCGTACGATCGCCCGCATGTGATGGATGGTGTAGTAGGCACCCTTCTGACTGCCAGGCGGCTGCTTGACGCAGCAGAACGTCGTATTGTGGGAGAACACGTGCTTGCCGTACTTACAAATAGGCCTGGTGAAGGTACCTCCAGATTGGGCGTAGCCGGGGAGAACATCATCAAGAACCTTCTTGACATTTGTGTAGTCTACGTTCGACTGACGGTCCGGGTCGAAATACGTGGCCATGGAATATTTGGGGCTTAGGAGGATGAGCGTGCAACGTGTGTCACTGCAGAAAACACGGAATGTTAAAAGAAAAACGATCGAAATGTAAGAATTCATATGTTACGGGCCGGTTGAGGGGAGGACTTACTCGGGAAAGTAAGGCACGAGGAAGTTATCCTTATCTTGGTTTGCCAGAATGACGCCTTCGAGGTAAGAACTCGCGACTTGCTGGTCCCCAGCGCTGCCCAAGATCTTGGCACGCATGTAGAAGGGGTCGACTATCACGATGTCCGGGGTCTTGTCATGAATGATCCGCATCTCCATACTCAGCGAAAATAGCCGAACGAAGGTGTAGTGCAGCGGATGAAGGTTCAACATAGCGTGGATGTCATCAAAACGCAGGATGATCATACGCTCAATGGAGTTATCCACAAAGCCCTTGCCCTCTGGCACCTTGGCCGCGAAAACCGGGTATGGCACATCCTTCTCCCTGAGACGCCGCTTCTCCAAATCAAGAACACTGTCATGCAGACTCCGCATAGCACCGGTTGCAGCATTGAGCATATTTGTCGGTAGCATCGCCCTACCCGCCACATGCACCCTCCTCGAGATATCCTGCGGTGAAGGTGGCCCGTCCTGAGCACGGATCGTACTTGGTGCCGGCTGGCTCGCACCCTTCTTAGTCTTTCTTTTGCGTGCCTTCTTCTTCTCCTGTAATGGGACCGAGTTCTGCTCACAGACCGCCTTCTTGAGTGTGTTGGGGCTGATAATATTTCGCACCTCGCCTATCTGAGGCTCGGTGAAGTCGGCAGCTGGAGGCGTCTCCTGAGAGCTGAACGCCAGACGGCGCCTGTTGCAACTTGGCTTCTCCGCGGTACGAGCTAGATCGCACACGTCTTTTGTTGGGTTTGGTTCTTGAGAAGGAGGCCCCATGAAGTCGCCATCGTACCCATGCTCGGCAAAGTACTGATCGACATTGCCAAATGTATCATCGTCGTCGTCGTCGTCGTCGTTTTGATCCTGTGCCATATGCATGTTTGGATCCAGTGGCATAGGGATGTCTGGCACCGTTACGGCGGTCTTGCCATGGGGCCGACTTGGCGCCGGCACGACTGGCGGTGTTGTCTTTGGGGTGGTGTCCCCCGCCCCCCAACGAATCTGGCTCTTCGGCCAAAGCAGGGGCCAGCTCAGGCAGGCGCTGAGGGTCATCACGTCTTCATCGTCGGCCCCGACGGGTCGAATCGGAGGTAACAAGTCGTCGCAGCCTGGCAGCACCCGAACCAGTTGAACCCTAAACAAGTTGGGTGGCATCTGGGTACCGTGGAACAAGGGGTTGCCCGGTTGAACGATTTTTCCCTTGGCGACATCGACCAACTCGTTGTTCACGAAGTGGAGGAGAGTGCACGGAACGTCGGCGGTGCCCTGCGAAAACATGTAGGGCGTCAGGGATGCCCAGTCAAAGGCAAGGAGATGAAGTCCTCGGCCGAGAGAGGCTTAATTAGTTACCGTGATGATGGCGTCGAGCTCGGCTAATGTCGAGGCACCGCCAACGGCGGGCGTGCAGTTGACGGAGGGGCCGCTTGCTGAAGAGGTGCCGGCCGGCGTACACCCGGGTGCATTAAGCTCCCGTGCCGGCATCGGAGACACCAATGCCGCCTCCGCCGGAGGCACCAATGGCCCCGCCATCGCATTATGCGAGTTGCTGGCCGTGAAGCTAGGAATTGGGGGCGGCCCCTGTTGGCCGCCCGCAATCCACGCACTCAACCCCGAGATCAAGGTAGGCACAAGGGCGGTGATCCTCGCTCCGAGTCGTTGTTCCACTTGCTCTTGGACAATCTCCGGAATCCGCGCCACCTGTGCCTTGAGTTCTTGAACCTCTCGCGCCTGGCTTTCCAAGCTGGTCTTTTTCTCCTTCCGCACACCAGCGGTATAGTATGACCCCCATTTTGTCCACAAGCCTTTGCCGGCCACACGACCAGCTGACGTCGGCTTACTGAGCTTATCCTTGTTCTTCATTACATTCAACCCCCTATTTAGAGTGGTGTCCCAAGGGTTGCTCTTAGTCGACTCCGCGCTACTGCTTTCAGTCGCCTGCGGAAGGAATGTGAACCATTTAGAAATTTGGCTTCATTAATTAGAATGCAACCATATGGAGCTAATTACGCGGGGGTGTATTCCTTACCAGAACAAGCTCAAGCGCCCTGGTCTTCGGATCCGTGGTAAGCTCCTTTGTTATCGGGTCCTCCTTGTACCGGGCCCTGACATAGTTCCTAGTCTGCTTGTTACCGCTGTATTTCTCGAAGCGGGGCGGTAGGCCTTGCTCGGCATGGTCCGCGTCCTCCTTGTCCCATATAGGCTCCGCCACTCTGTAACCGCCGGGACCGAGTGTGTGTTCCCCTATGTTCAGCTCCCGCATTTGTTTCCCCCACTCACTTGATTGGGAGCTTGCGGTGCTCGAGCAATTGATCTTGAAGTCGTTGTACTCATCTTCGGTGATCAAAGGATTTTTCTCCTTGATCTTCTGATAACTCTCACCTTTCTCGATCATTCTCTTCACATTGCTTTTCCAAGTAGACAGGGCCTTGCTCATCTTCGTGAGGGCAGCATTGTTCACTTTATTCCCTTTGAGGCTTGTGTTTTCAAATTCAGCGGGGAACTTGTATCATTCGTGCAGCTTCGTGAAGAGGAGGTGGCGCAAATTCCCTCGGTCAGGATGCCTCAGGTTCTCGGTGTTGATCGAGACGGTGGTCCGGACAATGCACCCGAGCTGAAGCGAGTACCCCTTGACTATTCGTTCGGGCGCCGTTGGATTCCCGTTGGAGTCCACTTCAGTAACTTCCTCCTTGAGGGTGCGGAGCACGATCGGGCGCCGGTCCTTCCGTTGCCTCTTCGGTTGGCTGCCATCTGTGCGTGCGCCGCCATCATCAGTGGTGGCATCCTCGGCGGCACCATCAGTGGTGACATCAGTGTGGTCATCCTCGGCGGCACCATCCGTGGTCTCAGGATCGGTGGGGAAGGTGGCGGCCTCATACAAGTGAGGTTGTTCCTGCATCTCCTGGGACAGCTCCCAGAATGCCTTGCCGCCCGAACCCCCGGCCTCATCGTTGTGGGCCATGTTTCTCTCTAAATAGAAACAAAGTTTGGTCAAAAAGTTGGTTATTGTCAAGGAACAAGATCTCTAAGTTGACCAAATAACCTAATTCTCGAGGAATGTCGCCAAAAAGTTGGTTATTGTCAAGGAACAATTGAGAGATGTTTGTGATATTGCCTAGGTGTTTTGGGATAGAACCTGTTAGTGTGTTGTTGCTAAGGTCCAAGTCCACGTTCTCAGGGTAACCTAGTTCTTGAGGGGTGTGTCTAGAAAGTTGGTTGCTGCAAAGATACAAGGTTGTGAGTTTGGTCAAATTGCCTATGATGTTTGTGATATTGCCTTGGATCTTGAAGGCACTGTTGCATGATGCAGTGGTACAGCCAGCATGGGACCTCATCTTTGCAGGCTAATTTTCTAGATTGTAACACTGGGATTTGTGCACAAGCTAAGCTAGCTAAGACAGTAGCTTCCTTGCAACCCACAAAAGACAAAGGAAAAGGGGTGAAAAGGGGGAGATGGTTAGCTTTGATGAGCAGGCAACATCTTCCTAACCCCCTTCTTCTTGTCTCCTCTCACTATCTCTCTCACACACATGGCAAGCAAGGGTGTCTGAGCGTGTCAAAAAAATACTACACTAATCCAACCACTAAAGCAAATTAATTTTTATTTCGGTTGAGAATCGGGCACCTTCTAGGTCAAGAAAATTGGGCATGACCTTTGCTAATTTTCTTGACCTTGGAGTGCCCCATTTCTCAACCGAAACGAAAATTAATCAACGTTTCAGGAGAAAGGGGTCATTTTAGAATATCACAAGTAGCAGCAGCATCACTTGACAAAATCACAACTAGCAGCAGCAGCTCGCAGATAGCAGCAGCAGCATCACTTGACAAGTAGTACAGCAGCAGCAGCAGCAGCATGCATGCACTGGTCCATGGCACAAAGTAGTACAGCAGCAGCAGCAGCAGTTGCATAAATTGAAAAAAAAATTGATCTGTGTGATCTGGGTTACATTATCAGCAACCTTGCATTTCATTTTATACAAAGGAGCTCACAAAGGCCATGTCATGCTTCGCAATATTTGTTTACTGAAACTAAATGAACAAGAGCAAAGATGCACTAAAGGTTCTGCTGGACATGCTTTATGTCTAACACTCCTATGTTTAAGATATGCATAACATTCAATCTGGATCAATCTCACACTATGAACATAGGAAAAATTATCACTCCCTTTTGAGTGAATCGAACCACAACAACAAATCAAATCTGGGGCTCACATGAGGAGTAAGACGACGCTTGGGCTTGTTGGAGTCTTTCTTGGCCTTGCTCTTCTTCACCACAAGTCTGCATCACCACAGAAACAATAACAGAAAAGAGAATCAGAACCCAACGCGAAACAACATCAGGAAAACTAAAGCAGAACAACCACCGGAAATGAGTCCATCACCTAAAACCAAGCAGATGATAACATTGAGTAAGAAAGACTGATGAGATGTGCTGGTTTACCTAAAACCATTTCCTTGATAACACTCATTTCCGTCTAAGGTGAAATAAACATATGCATGCCAAGGTGAAATAATACAAAGAAAGCACTCATCAGGTAGCAGTGCATACAAAATCCCTGTTTTACTAGTAGCAAATACTCTGTGTGTTAGCAGTAGTAAAAACTATACAAAATCCTTGTTTTACTAGTAGCAAATACTCTATGTTAGCAGTAGTAAAAACTCATGGAGTACCAAATTCAAATAAAAAAAATATTGTAGCTAACAGAAGTATGGAAATGTTGTTAACAACTCGAGTAAGAAAAGGTAGGAGTCTCTTAAGAGAGACACAACTGATACTGATCAAATATAATAACATAGCACAAAAATAGGTAGGTACATTGACTTCTTTAAAGACAATAAGCAGGACCAACAGATTCACATGTTACATCAGTATGAAGTTACAATGGCAGATGCCAGGTGTGAAAAGGATATGGCAAAAAAATTATGCTCAGAACAGAGGATATGCAGATTGGGCCGGGGGAAGCAGAGTTAGCCATATTCAAAAATGAAAAAATAGTAAATGGTCTACCTACAGTATTATCCTTCCAGCATGAAGATGTGAGTACATACTAAGTAGCATCGGCACAAGATAAACAGAAATGAACAATCCAAAAGATGCAGTATGAGTATGTACATTACAAGGAATAGTTTTTTGCATTGACAACAGAAGCTATGCTCACAAATTTGTATTGTAGGTACAGGAAATGTGCCAGAAATCATATAAGCATACCCAATTACACACATGGTACTTAGATCACACTGTCAATTCATACTACACGAGTCACTCTTATGAGATAATGGCATGCAGCTGTATGCAGCTACTTGACCATTACAATTTAGGCCTAGTTTGGCAGCGCAGTTTTTAAAATACTGTAGTATTTCAAAACATCGATATTGCAATGCATGTGCAATGAATACTACAGTTTTTAAAAAGCTGCAATTTTCTCAGCTTTAGAAAAACTACCGATATGTTTGGTTGGTGTTGTTTTACTGTAGTTTTGACCAATAGTTACACAACTTTAATCTAGCTTCATACACCTACCGAGCTACACGACCAGGTCACTAATGACCACCCGGCTGCATGCGACGTTGTATGATCTTTTCTAGGAAGTTGGAGACTTGATCGGCCGTAGCTAATTACAAAGAATATGAATCAGTATCTTGGTGGTGCATGCCTTGGAGAGGAATGAATCAATATGTCAGGACCCCGACTCGATGCCACATCGATCTAGCATGTAACACCTCATATCACTTTGTGGCCTCACGCACGGTATTCCCACGGGTGTCGCCTTACCTTTGCCCGGGACCGTTTGCGCCTTTTGGCACACGTATATGACAGTGTCGCTAGCATCCATATGATAAGGAGCCCGGGCTGACATGGCTAGTCGTGAACCCAAAGTGGCACAAACTTACAGGGACAGGCATCCATGACCCAGCATCGAACGTGTCGGTCATCAGCGAGTGAATCCAGGCTGTAGCACTGGGCTAGCAGGACTCCGGTGAACCGGGCTGTAGCGGGCTAACAGGACTCTGGTATTCATCGCGTGACATTTCCCCGAAGGGACAGACACAGGAACGAAGAAGGACACATGCCGGCCAGCCTAAGTGTTCCAGAGCAGTAGCAAGCTACCATGGCTCGGTGGAAACACTAGGAGACATTTCCCCGTAAGAGAGGCTACTAAAGATAAACAACTAGATGGTCAGACCCCACACATACCAAGCATTTCAATAACATACACACAATATGCTCGATATGTGCAATACAACATGGCATCACAAAATGACTCTACGACTCAAGTAGTTTATTCAATAGGCTCCGAGGAGCGAGATATTACAAACATGGGTCTCATGACCCAACACTCAGAGCATACAAGTCAAAGCACAAGCGGAAGCTATCATGTCTGAGTACAGACAACTATAAATGAAAAAGGCTGAGAAGCCTGACTATCTATCAGATCCTGCCGAGGGCACAAGATCGTAGCTGAGGTATCAAGCTAAACGTCGAAGTCCAAGCGGAACTACTAGTGAGACTGAAGTCTCTCTGCAAAACATAAAATAGGCAAACGTGAGTACAAATGTACCCAGCAAGACTTACATCAGATCTATCTACATATGCATCATTATCAACAAAGGGGATGGAGGGGTTTAACTGCAGCAAGCCAGCTTTGACTCGGTGGCTATCCTAAACTACGACTGCAAGCGACTCTTTTGAGGTGGCGCACACGAGTCCACATATTCACCAACCAATACACCACTATGGAACCGCTCCCGTCTCCCTACGAGAACGCCATCCATAGCACTCACGCTTATCTTGCGTATTTTAGAGTATCCACTTTCACTTGTCTATGAACTGATATAAGCAACCCAGAAGTCCTTTTCCGCGGACACGGCTATTCGAATAGATGATGATAACCCTGCAGGGGTGTACTTCTTCATACATGTTTCCACCACTTAGCGTCTGCACACGACATGTGCTCGGCAGACTTCAAGCGAAAGCCGACATGGGTGTAGACCACGACCTACCTAAACACTCAAGTCTCTAGTCCAGGTTTATCGCCTATTCGGGTTCCATCCATGAGGAGATCCGGCCGGAGTTTCGCTCACAGCCCCAAACGATGTGAACAGGGTTCCGTGACACCAAACGGGTGCCCGGTTTACCCGGCCACGTGCCTACCGCATCACAGCCCACCCCTACGGTCAGCGCTGTCCACGGCCTCCAGCATACTACAAACACCAGAAACTACTTGCAACTCCTGGACAGAGGACAAGGGTGATTAAGAAGTCGAGCGGGGTCATATTTCAGGGCCCAATGTATGGTAGTAGCTGAGTCATGGATCACAAACACAGAACTCAGTTCCTAAGGACGGCTTCAATGAGACAACCCACCATGTACTCCTACATGGCCTCTCACCGACACCTTTTACCAAATCGTGTTCACACACTTAGCTCACACACAGTAGGACATGTTCACACGCCTCTGATTCATCCCCGATGAATCAGACCCGACTCAACTCTAAGCAGTAGAAGGCATGACAAACAAGCATGAATGAGTAGGCACAACAGGGCTCAAACAACTCCTACTCATGCTAGTGGGTTTCATCTAATTACTGTGGAATGACAGGTCATGCAGAGGATAAAGGGTTCAGCTACCGCAGCAAGTAACAGATGAATCGTTGTTGTCCTAATGCAGTAAAAGAGAGCAGGAGCGAGAGAGTGGGATTGTATCGGAATGAACAAGGGGGTTTTGCTTGCCTGGCACTTCTGAAGATAACATTGAGTCTTCATCAGTGTCAACGATCACATCATCGGTACACGTCTATCGAGAGGGGACAAATACCGGCAAATACAGAAAAGACACGATCAATGCAATGCACAATATGATGCATGCTATGACATGGCAATATGAATGTGTTTTGGGCTAATGCACCTAAAACCAGATTAAATGAAGTTGGTTTGAATACAAGATTCAAATTCAAACTCCATATGTGATTATTTAAATGCCCTTTAATTGAAATGTGCTAAACAGCAGCTATAAGTTGTTCTAACATGCATGGAAATGGTACAGATGGATTCCTTGAATTTTTCTGATAATTTTTCATATATAATTTATTTAATTTGGAGTTACGGTTAATTTACTATGATTTTTAGAAGTTTTAGACATTTTCTGGAATTTTCTGATTATTTAGAATTAAAACAATTCCAGAAAATTAATTATGACATCAGCACTGCGTCATGCTTGCGTCAGCAAGTCAACAGGGCTGCCCCGGGTCAAACCTGACCAGTGGGGTCCACTGGTCAGTGACACAGGGACTAATCCCGCGTTGACCCGGGCTGGTTAGCTCTGACTAAGCCCTGGGGCCCACTGTCAGTGGCCTAGGGGGTTGGTTAGCGGGGGTAGTTAGGCCCTAATGACTGGCCACGTCGGCTCCTGCCGGAGTTTCGCCGGCGGCGACCATTAGCGTGGCGGCGAGAGTGGTTTTGGCCACTCCGGCGACCAAATGGGCCGCGGAGGGCATCTAGGAGGAGCTGGGGACGAGCCGAAGCTCCTGGTGGAGTCAGTTGCACTCGGGGCGGCCGGAATCGGTGCCGACGGCGAGCGAGGCGGCGGCCGGAGCTCGGGTGAGCTCGGAGTCGGCGTTAGGGAGCACGGCAGGAGGGGCTGGGGCGTGCTACGGACTCCTGGGAGTGCTCTGAGTACGCCTGCGTGCTCGGTTTGAACGGAGGTGAACCAAAACGACGACGGCGACAAGTCCGGCGCCGGTGAGGTCTCGGTCTCGATGGAACTATGGCCTAGGGCTCGCAAACACGAGGGGAGAGAGAGGGGGTCTGCACAGAGGCTCACCGCGGAGCTGTAGGGAGGGTCAGTGGGCTCGGGGGCGCGCCGGAGTGGCCGAATTCGACGGAGAACGGCGCCGGGCCGAAGCTTGGGAATGATGACGATGGCGGCTGCTCGGGGCCCTTCCGGTCACGTGGCTCGGTGAGGGGGTTGGCGACGAGGTGCAGGAGCTCGGGAGCACGTCGGAGAGGGGAGGGGGTGGCCGCGGTCATGGCTACGGCGAGCGGCACTCCCAGGTGCGTTCGGGGATCACAGGAAGAGAGGGAAAGAGAGAGCCAGGGGAGGGGGAACGGTCCAGAGGGAGTGAGAAGGGCCAGGGGTTGCGTGGCGTTGCTAACGGAGTCCAGGGCGACGAGAGGAAGCAGGAGGTGGCCGAGGCAGCGTCGGCGCTCGCCACCGAGCTGCTTCGGTGCGAGGGGAGGAAGAAGACAAGGGGAGGAGGTGGGCCGGGCCTGCGCAGGTGGGCTGCACAGTGTTGGGCTGTGGGTGGCTGCTAGGTAAGGTCCAGGTAATTTCGGTGTTATATTTTTCTGTTCTGTTTTGTTTTTATTTAATTCTTTTGCCACTGTTTTCAAATTTAAACAAATTCAAAACAGTGCCAAATATCCTCTGAATAATTTATGTTGCTAGATGGACTTTTCCAAAAAGCTCATAAAATATTTCAGGGGTATTTGAAATTATATTCTAATTATATGAATATAACTCAAATTCAAATAGCTAAAGATTTAAATTCAAAGTCCCAAAAATAAATCCTTAAAAATGTTCAATATTTTGGTTGGGACCAGAACCCTTACCAAAAATTATCAAACATTTAAGAAGAGCCTTTTGGAACAATGAATGAGATTTCTAGGGTTTTTGCCCCTCTTTTATTTAGGGTTTTGAGGCTTCCAATATTCCTCAATTCAAGTTTCAAAAATATAGACATGATGCACACATGAAGCTAGCCTAGAGCAATGCCAGAAGCTAGGGATGTGACAACTCACCCCCACTAAACAAGAATCTCGTCTCGAGATTCAAGTGTAGGGTAAGGTGAAGGGGAAACGCAAACTAGTATAATCTTCACGATCCAGGGTGCACTTCAGTTGAATGTTGATTTGAACACCATCTTTGTCTTGTCGTCTTGCTCTGAGAACTTCAGCTAATCATGACAAGAAGAGGAAAGGAAAACTCTAGAAGGATCGGTCTCCTCGAAGATCGAACAACTCAAGATTAACTTGCGGAATGAGACATAGAACCATCTTTCGGGTTGAGACACGAGATACACATCAATAGGGGTGGAAGAAACGGATGACGAAGGTTCACTAGGTAGACAACGATTCCACACCTAAAAAGGTGGTAAATGATTGTCAACGTAGCGAGGAGTTGAGTTGCCATGATACCACGACGAAACATCCTGGAGGAGGGTGATTCGTAGATTATTATCTTAAGTGGCAAAAAGAATTACTTTTGATTCAGAGATCATTGGAACTCTTTATACCAGCCTAAGGTAATCACAAGCGATCATTTGGAGGGGGTCGGTAGAATGGCATACTCGGACTTGGATGATGTGGATTACCTTGTTGAAGACAACGTAATGGATGAATTTGCTTATCACCGGAGATGGAAGAGACCCGTGGTAGAATGGCACATTGGCGGTGCAAGCTGGGAACAAAATGCAAATGCTGGGAATGATTCTGGTAACTGGGGAAGAACCCAACAATAGAGAGTGAATTCACTGTTGGAGTGGTTATAGCATAACCGAGGAAATCTGGGGCAATCCCAGCTAGTGCCGATGATAAGACGTAGCGCTTGTGCGTGCTCTCAAGAACTTGAGCATTTCCACAATCATCAAGGTTTTATCAACAACCGCGTCAAGGGTGCTGACAACACAACATACTACCATGATGAATAGCGATGGACGATGCAGATGCGAAGAAGGATAACACTTTCTCAGATTTCACCTTAGCGAGGCCATACAAATAAGATCTGGATGATCGACCGAGAGACATTTAGCACTCCGCTTCTAATGTTCTCCTTGATGTGCTAGTATAACCCATTCATAGATATGGTTTGATATCTAAAACATCAAGTAAAAGGTCGGACTTCGGGAACACAAAAATCCATAGGGGTAACTAGGGAGTAAATCCTACGAAATCCCTAGGGGGGGGTGGCTAACTTCCTCAAACAAGATACTATAATAATAGGTCTACCGGATGGGTGTGTTGGCCATGACATCCACCTTACCGGTTAACGAGGGACCAATATTATAGTTCTTAGGGAAATATTCCAACCATCATATCTGCCTGAGATTCAGCTCTGGTTGGTGTTAGGATATTCCAGGCTCATAGAGTCTTAGGAAGAAAAATGAAAGTTTGCAACACAAATCGACGAGATGACGTTGCGGGATTCTCGGGAGATGAACTACGATAGCAAGCTCCAAAACATGAGCTGGTTCTGCTACAAACATGTGAACATGTTGTCCAAGACAAGCATGATCACAAGGTAGTCTTATAATAAAACACTACCGAGTTCAGGAGGGGAAACCATCATTAATGACATCGAAGTCTCCACGCGTGGAAATCCAAAGAGTTCACCTTAGACAGACTCCTTTATCTTTGAACAACTCAATCAGTGGCTTGGTGTGCTAGGATATACATATAGAATGGAGGTTGCAAATCTCCAGACCACAGAATACTTCGCACGTATGCATGACTGACTTGGGATGATTCCAGAGGAAGCAAAACTAACTTTCTCAAATTCACGGCGGCATCTTTCACCAAATGCACGTGTATAAAAGGAAGTCACTCCTTTCATCAACAAATACTTCATGAGCTAGCATGAAGAAAATGCTTTCAAAAGTTTCCAACACTAGCTTAATGTCCAACAAAATTATGGAGGAGATAAGGATGTTGTCAATGGGCTCAACAACAATTCATCTGGGTTTCCTTTTAAAAGGAATTCCATAGTTAAGTGAACAAGTGATAGCATTGGTCAGGCCAAAGATGTAATGGTGTATGCTCGAGGGATCAACCACGAATAAGACAACATTACGAACATCGTTGGTTCTGACTTGATTTGACGATGTCCCACACTCAAATCAAAGGATTGATAAGACAATAGGTCCAACAACTAATCACAGGGACCAATCGATGAAGATATCATCTTTCTTCAACACACACTACACAAGAATATCCCTTTGGAACGAACTAAGTCAGGCAAGCTTTTATCTTCCAACTCTCCAAGTCGTTGTCTAACTTAACCAACTAGCTCAGGGATATCCAACACAGATTCTTGGAGAAGGATGGTTCACAATAAACCAACTTGATCACGAGCTCAACATAACGGTCAGGTGACAACCTGGTAATACTTCTGAGAAGATAATCAGAAAATCACGAGCCACCGGTATGTTACTAAGCTCGAGAACAATCTTGCTTTTCAGGGCAAGACGATATGATCAATAGAGTAAGAATTTGAAATAATCCTAACTCATCGATCGAGGAGTGAACCAGGAGAATGGACTAGGTAGCACGATCAATCTTAGAATGATGATTCAATAACCAACACACTAAGAATGAAATTATTGTCCTTTAACTACCAAGCAACGAGGTTGCTGGGAGTATTGATTTCACACATCACAATTCATTTGTCGGTATTCCGGTTACGATAACACAGGAACCGAGGAATGAACAGTGATGGCAAGAAATATCACTGTACCAAGAGTTCATGGGATGGTGTGCAAATCCTATAACAATCTCGATATAAAATATGTAATACTCCAAGGTAGAGCAGAACCAAAAGCTGGATTGGCATTTGATCTGCGGAATACAACTACTTTGACCCAATCCTAGATATGGAAGAGGTACTTGAGTTTGTTTCTCCTAGTCATTCCGGAATAGAATGGCTTGACAGACCACAAGAGTCATAGGCATCGATGAACGAACGCACGCATACTCTTGACTATCAATTGATAGACGAGGGTCAGAATGCAACTAAAGAGAACAACTCAAAGGAACATATAACTTTCTGAGTTGTGGATGCATAGATTAGTATGTCGAACCAAGTTCAACATATTTCTTCCGGATAACCCATGCAGAAAGGTAGAACTGGCAGAGTCACGATTTATGAATGGAGAACTCCTCAAGAGTACTCTAATTGTGATTTTTTTTGATCCAATAAACATCTGCCATAAGTAGTTCATGGTATTTGGAAGAAGAAGATACCACGGACTTCAAGGACTATCGCAAAGGTTACTAATATCCTAAAGGCACTAGCAATTACTATCAACATGAAGTAGGTAGAGTGAATCTCGGGTTCAGAACCCAGGAGTAGAATACCTACTACTAAGTGGCATCACGGGATGCTTTCGAGAATAAAAGCCAGAATCATCACACTGGGGATCACAAAACATTGCTAGATTACTAGGTGACTCCCTAAACACCTAGGGCCATAATAGTATCTCCAACATATATGTCAAGGTAACGGAGTACCTCAACTCACTGATTAGTGTGGTTAATCTGGCCCATGGGAACATTGAAACAGGAAGAAAGGTTTTGCAATTGCATCAGACTACTTAGAAACCTGGGATGACTCGGACAGCATAACGGCTGTAAATGCTCAAAAAATTTGAGACAATCACAAAAATGGTGGCATAACCACTCAGAAGCACAATATCAAGGTTCCGAGATCAACAATTAACATACGGAAGTAGTAGGAACTGAACTGAGACTTAAATCCAACAATCTTATAAGTCTACTGATTAGTATCACGTGATCCTAATAGAAAGAAGAGATAGCCTAGTTCTTAATCCCCGCAGGAAAGATAAGATGACTCAGATCAGAAGGGCATCAGGTATAAGGAGTAAAAAGAGCCTTACGTTCCATCCCACAATCAATTCCCTTATATAACTAAAGAATTTCTAGACTCAACTTCGACCAGTTTGGCTTGGTAATCCTACAGGCAGTCAAGCTCTGATACCAACGCTGTCAGGACCCCGACTCGATGCCACATCGATCTAGCATGTAACACCTCATATCACTTTGCGGCCTCACGCACGGTATTCCCACGGGTGTCGCCTTACCTTTGCCCGGGACCGTTTGCGCCTTTTGGCACACGTATATGACAGTGTCGCTAGCATCCATATGATAAGGAGCCCGGGCTGACATGGCTAGTCGTAAACCCAAAGTGGCACAAACTTACAGGGACAGGCATCCATGACCCAGCATCGAACGTGTCGGTCATCAGCGAGTGAATCCAGGCTGTAGCACTGGGCTAGCAGGACTCCGGTGAACCGGGCTGTAGCGGGCTAACAGGACTCTGGTATTCATCGCGTGACATTTCCCCGAAGGGACAGACACAGGAACAAAGAAGGACACATGCCGGCCAGCCTAAGTGTTCCAGAGCAGTAGCAAGCTACCATGGCTCGGTGGAAACACTAGGAGACATTTCCCCGTAAGAGAGGCTACTAAAGATAAACAACTAGATGGTCAGACCCCACACATACCAAGCATTTCAATAACATACACACAATATGCTCGATATGTGCAATACAACATGGCATCACAAAATGACTCTACGACTCAAGTAGTTTATTCAATAGGCTCCGAGGAGCGAGATATTACAAACATGGGTCTCATGACCCAACACTCAGAGCATACAAGTCAAAGCACAAGCGGAAGCTATCATGTCTGAGTACAGACAACTATAAATGAAAAAGGCTGAGAAGCCTGACTATCTATCAGATCCTGCCGAGGGCACAAGATCGTAGCTGAGGTATCAAGCTAAACGTCGAAGTCCAAGCGGAACTACTAGTGAGACTGAAGTCTCTCTGCAAAACATAAAATAGGCAAACGTGAGTACAAATGTACCCAGCAAGACTTACATCAGATCTATCTACATATGCATCATTATCAACAAAGGGGATGGAGGGGTTTAACTGCAGCAAGCCAGCTTTGACTCGGTGGCTATCCTAAACTACGACTGCAAGCGACTCTTTTGAGGTGGCGCACACGAGTCCACATATTCACCAACCAATACACCACTATGGAACCGCTCCCGTCTCCCTACGAGAACGCCATCCATAGCACTCACGCTTATCTTGCGTATTTTAGAGTATCCACTTTCACTTGTCTATGAACTGATATAAGCAACCCAGAAGTCCTTTTCCGCGGACACGGCTATTCGAATAGATGATGATAACCCTGCAGGGGTGTACTTCTTCATACATGTTTCCACCACTTAGCGTCTGCACACGACATGTGCTCGGCAGACTTCAAGCGAAAGCCGACATGGGTGTAGACCACGACCTACCTAAACACTCAAGTCTCTAGTCCAGGTTTATCGCCTATTCGGGTTCCATCCATGAGGAGATCCGGCCGGAGTTTCGCTCACAGCCCCAAACGATGTGAACAGGGTTCCGTGACACCAAACGGGTGCCCGGTTTACCCGGCCACGTGCCTACCGCATCACAGCCCACCCCTACGGTCAGCGCTGTCCACGGCCTCCAGCATACTACAAACACCAGAAACTACTTGCAACTCCTGGACAGAGGACAAGGGTGATTAAGAAGTCGAGCGGGGTCATATTTCAGGGCCCAATGTATGGTAGTAGCTGAGTCATGGATCACAAACACAGAACTCAGTTCCTAAGGACGGCTTCAATGAGACAACCCACCATGTACTCCTACATGGCCTCTCACCGACACCTTTTACCAAATCGTGTTCACACACTTAGCTCACACACAGTAGGACATGTTCACACGCCTCTGATTCATCCCCGATGAATCAGACCCGACTCAACTCTAAGCAGTAGCAGGCATGACAAACAAGCATGAATGAGTAGGCACAACAGGGCTCAAACAACTCCTACTCATGCTAGTGGGTTTCATCTAATTACTGTGGAATGACAGGTCATGCAGAGGATAAAGGGTTCAGCTACCGCAGCAAGTAACAGATGAATCGTTGTTGTCCTAATGCAGTAAAAGAGAGCAGGAGCGAGAGAGTGGGATTGTATCGGAATGAACAAGGGGGTTTTGCTTGCCTGGCACTTCTGAAGATAACATTGAGTCTTCATCAGTGTCAACGATCACATCATCGGTACACGTCTATCGAGAGGGGACAAATACCGGCAAATACAGAAAAGACACGATCAATGCAATGCACAATATGATGCATGCTATGACATGGCAATATGAATGTGTTTTGGGCTAATGCACCTAAAACCAGATTAAATGAAGTTGGTTTGAATACAAGATTCAAATTCAAACTCCATATGTGATTATTTAAATGCCCTTTAATTGAAATGTGCTAAACAGCAGCTATAAGTTGTTCTAACATGCATGGAAATGGTACAGATGGATTCCTTGAATTTTTCTGATAATTTTTCATATATAATTTATTTAATTTGGAGTTACGGTTAATTTACTATGATTTTTAGAAGTTTTAGACATTTTCTGGAATTTTCTGATTATTTAGAATTAAAACAATTCCAGAAAATTAATTATGACATCAGCACTGCGTCATGCTTGCGTCAGCAAGTCAACAGGGCTGCCCCGGGTCAAACCTGACCAGTGGGGTCCACTGGTCAGTGACACAGGGACTAATCCCGCGTTGACCCGGGCTGGTTAGCTCTGACTAAGCCCTGGGGCCCACTGTCAGTGGCCTAAGGGGTTGGTTAGCGGGGGTAGTTAGGCCCTAATGACTGGCCACGTCGGCTCCTGCCGGAGTTTCGCCGGCGGCGAGAGTGGTTTTGGCCACTCCGGCGACCAAATGGGCCGCGGAGGGCATCTAGGAGGAGCTGGGGACGAGCCGAAGCTCCTGGTGGAGTCAGTTGCACTCGGGGCGGCCGGAATCGGTGCCGACGGCGAGCGAGGCGGCGGCCGGAGCTCGGGTGAGCTCGGATTCGGCGTTAGGGAGCACGGCAGGAGGGGCTGGGGCGTGCTACGGACTCCTGGGAGTGCTCTGAGTACGCCTGCGTGCTCGGTTTGAACGGAGGTGAACCAAAACGACGACGGCGACAAGTCCGGCGCCGGTGAGGTCTCGGTCTCGACGGAACTATGGCCTAGGGCTCGCAAACACGAGGGGAGAGAGAGGGGGTCTGCACAGAGGCTCACCGCGGAGCTGTAGGGAGGGTCAGTGGGCTCGGGGGCGCGCCGGAGTGGCCGAATTCGACGGAGAACGGCGCCGGGCCGAAGCTTGGGAATGATGACGATGGCGGCTGCTCGGGGCCCTTCCGGTCACGTGGCTCGGTGAGGGGGTTGGCGACGAGGTGCAGGAGCTCGGGAGCACGTCGGAGAGGGGAGGGGGTGGCCGCGGTCATGGCTACGGCGAGCGGCGCTCCCAGGTGCGTTCGGGGATCACAGGAAGAGAGGGAAAGAGAGAGCCAGGGGAGGGGGAGCGGTCCAGAGGGAGTGAGAAGGGCCAGGGGTTGCGTGGCGTTGCGGACGGAGTCCAGGGCGACGAGAGGAAGCAGGAGGTGGCCGAGGCAGCGTCGGCGCTCGCCACCGAGCTGCTTCGGTGCGAGGGGAGGAAGAAGACAAGGGGAGGAGGTGGGCCGGGCCTGCGCAGGTGGGCTGCACAGTGTTGGGCTGTGGGTGGCTGCTAGGTAAGGTCCAGGTAATTTCTGTGTTATATTTTTCTGTTCTGTTTTGTTTTTATTTAATTCTTTTGCCACTATTTTCAAATTTAAACAAATTCAAAACAGTGCCAAATATCCTCTGAATAATTTATGTTGCTAGATGGACTTTTCCAAAAAGCTCATAAAATATTTCAGGGTTATTTGAAATTATATTCTAATTATATGAATATAACTCAAATTCAAATAGCTAAAGATTTAAATTCAAAGTCCCAAAAATAAATCCTTAAAAATGTTCAATATTTTGGTTGGGACCAGAACCCTTACCAAAAATTATCAAACATTTAAGAAGAGCCTTTTGGAGCAATGAATGAGATTTCTAGGGTTTTTGCCCCTCTTTTATTTAGGGTTTTGAGGCTTCCAATATTCCTCAATTCAAGTTTCAAAAATATAGACATGATGCACACATGAAGCTAGCCTAGAGCAATGCCAGAAGCTAGGGATGTGACACAATACTATGAAACCATACTGCAGTATGGCTAGTTATGGTTACAGACCAAGATGTACGGTAGTCAACGAGTGGATGACACGAACGAGTTTTCCTCAGTTTGAGAAAAAAGAGGTCCGGACCTCTTTTTTTAATACTCCAAAAAAACCACAGTATCAATAATACCTCTGTTTATGAAGCTACAGTTTTTGGTATAGCCAAACACCTCTAAGTATTCTAAACTACAGTTTTTCAAAAAACTGTGGTATTCTAGTAATACTTTGAAAATACTTTGCATCCAAACGGGGCCTTATACTACACGAGTCACTCTTATATAATATAATTGAACAAAACACTGCCATGCATTTACTGGACTATGACCAGGTGCAAGTTGATGAGAATCATCATGCTGAAACTGATACAACCACATCATATCCTTCTAACGTTCCTAGTTCACACAGAAAACACTTCACCAACAACACATAATTGCAATCTGGATCAATCTCACACTATGAACATATGG